>NC_091302.1:3750153-3752653 GCF_038502225.1 Cherax quadricarinatus | reverse complement strand
CAAAACAACCACGGGGGGAGTTAAGTGACATCTCTAGGCCTTTCGTGTTGCACTCAACACATCAAGAGCTTGCAGGGGATGAGATGAAAAGCTGTAAGCCTTCTCCCTGAAAGCTGGCTGCCTTGGATCAAAGTCTAGCGCAAGCTGGACTCCAAGGTATTGGTCCAGTGTGGGTAGATTGGTAAAGCACTGCGTACCTTGTTCCAAGGTTCGTAGGTTCGAGTCTCCTTCAGCCAGAGATCACTGTTCAGTGTTTGTATATATATATATATATATATATATATATATATATATATATATATATATATATATATATATATATATATATATTTCAAATCTGCAAGGTTCATGCACTGAAGGCTCGACACTCCGTCTACGGACCGGGGAAATATTGACTATGAAATCCGACCGATTAGATTGTTAGTTTGTGTGTTTTACAGCGAGAATATAACGAAGAATAGTGCAGAGCTTTATCAAGTCATCGGGGGTTGATAAAGCTCTACATAGATTGAAACATGACTTTATAAAGTTCTACACAGAGTGAAACATAACTTTATAAAGCTGTACACAGGGTGAATCCTAACTTTATAAAGCTCTACACAAAGTGAAACATGACTTTATAAAGCTCTACACAGATACAATCATCCCACTAAATCAGTGTACTTGAGTCTGTATCTACAGCACCAACTTTAATAATAAGAATAACGATACTAATAATTCTTGTGTTTACAAGAAGGTGATGCAGCTGAGAGCATCGTAACTCTGTGCTGCACTTACGACATCCCAACTACAATGGACTTGCGACACCACAAGTAACATGTGTTAGTACCCGCTCATCTCTTGTAGATAAATGGTTCAGAGAACCGACGAGTTCATAAATTAGACACATGTGCAACACTTACCTGGAGAAAGTTTCGGGGGTCAGCGCCCCCTCCCCCGGCTCTGTCTGTGACCTATTTGCTGCTGTAACCCCAAATTAACCCTGAGTAACCCTGAGTAACCCTGAGTAACCCTGAGTAACCCTGCATCCCCATCCTTGAAAAAACTCCCACCCTAATCACCTGGACCTCAACCGTTCCCAGTCGCTGAGGACAACAGTCTTCCAGTGGGTCACAGAAAACAATATGATGTTCAGTAATGACAAATTTCAGTTACTTTCTTATGGAAAACTTGAAGAAATAAAAGGAATATGGGAGATTAAATCAAACTGTAACTACAAAGTAGAGCGAAATACTAATGTAAAGGACCTGGGAGTCATAATGTCAGAGGATCTCACTTTCAAGTATCAGAACAATGTCAGTATCACGACTGCCAGGAAACTGATAGGATGGATAATGAGAACCTTCAAAACAAGAGATGGATAATGAGAACCTTCAAAACAAGGGATGGATAATGAGAACCTTCAAAACAAGGGATGGATAATGAGAACCTTCAAAACAAGGGATGGATAATAAGAACCTTCAAGACAAGGGATGGATAATGAGAACCTTCAGAACAAAGAATGGATAATGAGAACCTGCAAAACAAGGGATGGATAATGAGAACCTTTAAAACAAGGGATGGATAATGAGAACCTTCAGAACAAGGGATGTCAAGCCAGTGATCCTCTTTAAGTTACTTTTCCTCTCTAGGCTGGAATATTGTTGTACTCCAACATCCATTTTCAAGGCAGGTGATATTGTACATCTGGAGAATGTACAGAGAACTTTCACCGCTGGAGAATGTACAGAGAACTCTCACTGCTGGAGAATGTACAGAGAACTTTCACTGCTGGAGAATGTACAGAGAACTTTCACTGCTGGAGAATGTACAGAGAACTTTCACTGCTGGAAAATGTACAGAGAACTTTTACTGCTGGAGAATGTACAAAGAAATTTCACTGCTGGTGAATGTACAAAGAACTTTCACTGCTGGACAGTGTACAGAAAACTTTCACTGCTGGAGAATGTACAAAGAACTTTCACTGCTGGACAATGTACAGAGAATTTTTACTGCTGGAGAATGTACAGAGAACTTTCACTGCACATACAAGTACATTCAAGCACCATAACTACTGGGAATGTTTGAAGTCCTTTGACCTGTACTCCATGGAACGGAGGCGAGAAAGATGCATCATAATTTACACCTGAAACATCTTAGAGGAGCTGGTCTCAAATCTGCACACTGAAATCACTCCCTATGAAAGCAAAAGACTTGGCAGACGGTGCAACATCTAATCCTCCCTCGATCTCAACACACACATACACACACACACTCACAAACACACACACACACACACACACACACACACACACACACACACATACACACACACACACACACACCCACACACACACACACACACACAACACACACATACACACACACACACACACACACACACACACACACACACACACACACACACACACACACACACACACACACACACACACACACATGGAGCAGGGAGAGAGAGAGGACCTAGTAGCACTCAGTGAAGAGGAGGGGCCAGGAGTTG
>NC_091302.1:3332653-3420153 GCF_038502225.1 Cherax quadricarinatus | reverse complement strand
TGTATAGCCTGTAAAGCACTAAGGGAGTCTGAGACAACCACAAATGATGACACAGGCATAGATGCAATACAGATAAGTGCTGCAAGAATGGCATACAATTCAGCAGTGAAGATACTAGCCAAAGATATTAAATGCCCTTGTACGACGTTGTCCGGAAACACTGCTGCGAATCCTACGCCATCAGAAGACTTAGAGCCATCTGTGTACACTGCAATGGCATGAGAATGAGAGTGAAAGTGGTCAAGAAAAAGAGAACGGGAAACGACCGTAGACAGTTGAGCTTTCGAGCAAGGGAGAGAGAAAGAACAGACTCGAACAGCTGGAACTTCCCAGGGGGGTAGGGAAAAGTGAGAAGCTACATGAACATAGAAAGGTGGTAATTGAAGAGAAGACAAGAGCGAATGTAGGCGAAGAGAGAAGGGACGGAGTAAACAGGGGCGGCGAACAAATAATGTCTAATAATATCAGTGACCATTCTATAAATGGAAGGATTGCGGAGATCATGAGAGCGTACATAGTAGCAAAGGCAATGGGCATCATGGCGATCGGATAAGGATGGAACGTTCACTTCTGCATAGAGGCTCTCAACAGGGGAAGAGCGAAAAGCATCAAGGCATAAACGTAATCCTTGGTGATGAATGGGGTTAAGGCTAGAGAGAGTAGCAGGAGAGGCCGCTGAATAGATCTGGTCACCATAGTCAAGTTTCGATAAAATGAGGGTGGAATGTAGGCGAAGGAGAGTTCGACGATCAGCTCCCCATGAAAGATGAGCAAGGGTTTTAAGAAGGTTCAGCCGGCTGTGACAAGTTGCTTTCAGATTGGTAATGTGAGGTTTCCAGGATAACCTATGGTCAAAGAGGAGGCCCAGAAACCTATCACATTCAGGGATACGGGAGCCATAGAGGTACAAAGGATGATCGGAGATGACAGAGCGTCTAGTGAAAGTAATTTGGCGAGTTTTGGTACTGGAAAATTTAAACCCATGGGTGGTGGCCCAATTGGAAACACGGTCGACCGCATGCTGGAGAGAAACTGTAATGAGGTGACAGTCAGCGCCTGCACAGGCAATAGCGAAGTCATCAACATAGAGTGATGACCAAATATTGGATGGAAGACTAGAGGCCAAATCATTTATAGCAAGGAGAAAGTGTTGTGCTCAGAACACATCCCTGGGGGACACCTTCATCTTGGATAAAGTCCGGGGAGAGCACATTATTAACCCGAACACGGAAATGTCTGTCAGTTAAAAAGCTCTTAAGGAAGGATGGTAGATTGCCTCGGAGGCCTAAGGAGTGGGCTTGGGCCAAAATATTATACCTCCAAGTTGTGTCATATGCCTTCTCAAGGTCAAATATGGCAATAACCGAGTGGTTATTCGCAAAGGCATTACGAACATATGTATCCAAGCGTAGTAAGGGGTCTATGGTAGAACGGCCCTTACGAAAGCCATATTGACGAGTGGAGAGACTGTTGTGTGTCTCTAAATACCACACTGAACATCTATTTACCAGGCGTTCCATCACTTTGCAAACTGCACTGGTAAGAGTAATGGGACGATAGTGGGAGGCTTCATGTCACGTAGTGCCCGGTTTGCGGAAAGGGAGAACAATGGCAGATTTCCACAGCTGTGGAAGAACTCCTTGTGACCAAATAAGATTGAAAAGGCGTAGTAGGACTGCAAGGGCTGACTGATGTAAATGTTGTAGCATACGAATATGAATGTCGTCGGGCCCAGCTGCCGATGATCGGCAAGCTGAGTGTGTTGCCTCCAGTTCTTGAAGTGTAAAAGGCACATTATACTGTTCTTCTGAGAAATCCAAGGGTGCTAACTCTCTGGCAGACTTTGAGGAAAGAAATGAGGGGCATAGATGGAGCCCCTGAGAAATACGGACCAGATGATTGCCAATTTCATTAGCAACATCTAGTGAGTTTGCTATATCAACACCGGCAACCCGCAGAACAGGAGCATATTTACCACTCAGTTTTCGTACTTTTTTCCAGACTGCACTCAGAGGAAGCAGAGGTGATGGTGGAGACAATCTCGCCAGCAAGTGTGTTTAGCGTCACGGATGAAACGGCGAGCGATTGCACGCTTCTGCTTAAAATCAAGAAGTCTCTCCGTGGTTCTATTGTACCGGTACCTGCCCCACGCAGCGCGTTTCAAACGTACTGCACGAGCACAAGCAGGAGACCACCAAGGCACGCATTTCTGAGAATGCCTGCCCGAAGTTTGGGGTATAGAATGAGAAGCTGCGGTTAAAACGGAGGACAAGAAGAGGTGTAAAAGCTCATCAATGGAGGACGCAGAAGGAACCTCACTAAAAACAGTTAGTTGTGAGTAAAGGTTCCAATTTGCCTGATCAAATTGCCAGAGTGGGATATGAAGAGGTGGTGAATATGAAGGGGAAGTAAGAATGATTGGGAAATGATCGCTGTCATGTAAATCCGGGAGAACAGACCAGGTGAAGTCTAATGCGGCGGAGAAAGAGCAGACTGAGAGATCGATGCAAGAGAGAGTGAGTCCGAGGATCAAAATGGGTGCGAGTACCCATATTTAAAACATGGAGTGGGTGGGTAGCAAGAAAAGCCTCTAACTGAATGCCACGGGAATCACAGTGAGACCCCCCAGAGGAAATGATGGGCATTAAAATCGCCAAGTAACAGAAGCAGTGGCGGTAATGACGAAACAAGAAAGGCAGTATCTGGAATAGATAATGCCCGAGGAGGAGAGATATATAAAGAACAGAGCGTATACCACCTATGCAAGTGGATACGGGCTGCTGTGTAATGCAGCGAAGTACGAACAAATAGCTGATGGTATGGATTATCAGTGCGTAGAAGGGCACTTTCATTAAAGGTCCCATCAGGAAAAGGATCTGAAGAATACAATAAATTATAGCCTGAGATGGGATAGATAACAGCAGAGTGTAATTTTGGTTCCTGTAAGCAAACACCAACAGGGGAAAACTGGGAGAGTAACATCTGAAGCTCACCCCGATTACCCGAGGCCGCGTATATTCCACTGTAAATAGGCCATGATTGGCAACGATAAAGATACCTGAAATCCACAGGTAAGGGTTCCTACGGACCAGAGGGGTTAGAAAAGTCCACATGCGGAGGCAGCGGAAAACGTTCAAGCAGTGAAGGAACAGTGTGCTGTGAAGAAAGGAGTTGCGCAGATGGAGGAGAGGAGAGAGAAGGAACAGAGGGTGGATCAGTGTCCATTGATGGTTTGATCTATGCAATATATTCAGAGATTGCTTCAAGTGTTTCGGAATTCAGAGACGTCGTATGGGAGACAATATTGGAGATGGTAGGGGAAGGATGAGTAAAGATTGGAACTGTAATGGACTGTACCAAGGTAGGGGGGAGGCAAAAGGGTGGAGGGAACTGGAGAAGCATGGAAGGGGACAGAAGAGGCAGAAACCTGGGAGGTGGCAGAAGAGGAAGAAACTTGGGAGGGAACAGGGGAGGAAGGTATAGTACAAGGAGGAGGGTGAACCTCTACACTTCTAACAGAGCCAGTGAGAGGGGAAAAACCAGGTACAGAGACAGGGAAGGTAAAATGAGGAGGTGGAAGAAGGGAAGGAGGGGTTAAAGGACCTTTTTTTGACTTCTGAGAAGTAGAGGGACGATTGGTAGGAGGTTCTGACGAGATCTCGTCGATACCAAGGCTTGTGAGGGAGAACACGAAGAAGCGAGAACAGACTGAGGCGTTGAAGTAGGGACGTCTGAGCCCAGGACAGCAAAAGAATGAGATACATGAGTGACTATGGGAGAGGTAACCACAGAGGAGGCTGCAGAAGATGGGACCGCAGAAGTGGGGGGACGTTTTGAAACACGGGAATAAGAAACACGAGGTAGTCTCCCTTGGAGGCGGAGATGAGAAACTGCCATGGCATAAGGGAGACCTTCTGCCTCTGAGGTAACGGATTTCCCGCTCATTTAAGTCGACTTGGCAAAGGCAAGAGTACGAAGGGTGGGCCTCATGACAATTAAGGCAAGAGGGAGGTCGATTGCAAGACGTATTAGAATGGTCATCGGCACCACAGACTGGGCATTCGGCGATAGATCTGCAATATTTCGCTGGATGGCCAAATCGCCAGCAATTTCTACACTGTTGCGGTGTAGGGATCACCTTTCGAACTTGTAACCTATGTCCTGCTACATAAACTGAGGATGGGAGTTCACGGCTGTCAAAAGTTAAACGAGCCACATTGCTAGGGTATCGTCTCCGCCCGCGGGCAGGAAGAACATAAGTGTCTACCTTGAGGATTGGGAGATCTTGGAGTTCCAGCTGTTCAAGAATGTCATTGCCACATGTCTGGAAATTTTGTTGAACTATGGTATGGGGCAGAATGACAGTACCACTACAAAAATTAAGGGAATGATGTTTTTCAATAGTTACAGGAACAGTATCGATATGGGAAAGAAGAGAAAGATCATGAGCTTGGGTAGCATTCTGTACAGTGATGATGCGTGTACCACTCTTAAGAGCATGAAAAGAAATATCTTTACCAACATGGCGTAGGAGTGCCTTGCCAATACTATGGTCGGAAAGATAGATAATAGAGGAAGTCGGTCGTAAAGTGAAGAATTTAGTCCATTGTGCATTCTGAAACTGAGCGTGGAAAGGGAGTGCAGGACGTGTCGATCTTTTCTGAGAAGAATGAGAAGGTAGGGAAGTATCATCAGCAGGTAATTGTCGTTGGCATTTAGGAGTGGGACCACAGTTGGTCCGACGTGGAACGGGCCGGCGATTCAAAAATTGCCGCACCGTAGAGGGAGAGGCCGGAAGCATAGTCAAAGGAGAGCGGAGGTCAGATAAATCGAAGGAGTCAGTCGAGACCTCAGTACCTGAAGCGGGTGAGGAAACAGCACCGGCAAGAAGTACAGAGGCATTAGGAGTGTCCGAAGAGTGGTCCAAAGACGAGGCGGGGTCAGAACGGGGTGCGGTATCAAGAACGTGCCCGGGGGTAGCAAGTTCATGGACTATGGCTTCCATGGTTAGGTTACTTTTTTTTTTTCTTGAAAATAAGAAAATAAAAATAAAAAAGGGGGGGACTGAGGAGGGATAGTTCCTGGGAGGAATGAGAGGGCCAGAAATCTCCCTCCGCACCCAAGAGGACCTCAGCACCGCAAGTAGTGCAGATGCAGCATGGAACCCGTGCCATACCCTACCCATCATGCCAGTAAACCAGCAATCCGGGATAGGAACCTCACATCTGCCGAGCTACCTCAGTGGACAAGAGAGGGCGGCCAGATATCCGCCACAAAGCACACCTCCTTTGGCCACCACCCCTGGAATCCGAAAGGCAGCCTCCAGAGATACACCCGTCACCCGAAAGATCCCCAAAGCCACTCCCTGGGAGACCGGAGGGGGATTAGGACATCCCCAGGCGATCCAGATTCCACAGCAAACTACACCACTGCCAAGAACCTCAACGGAATGGGATGGAATCCAGTACCCTTTCCCCTACCCAGGAACTAGCATGCCTGTGGGAAAAAAAAAAAAAAAAAAAAGAGGAAGGGTAATAGGGAGGGGTGGGGAGGAGGAGGAGGAAAAGAAAAAGGGAGGATGGGATAAGGGAGGGGGGATTGGGGGGTAATTAGGTTTGGTCTGAGGAGGGAGACCAACAGGTCTAATTCCTCAGACCAAGAGCCTCTTCACCATGCCAAGGAACCCCCTTGAAGAGGAATACCTGACCAACCGGGCTATGGTTGGTACATTTCATTGCATGCAGTCGGCAGTAGCTGCCTGGTCGTGGACCGGGCCGCAGGGGCATTGATCACTGGAACCCTTCAGGTAGACTCCAGGTAAGACAAAGAAAGAACATTTATAATTAATTTATTGCAAAAGCTAAGTGAATTACATTCACACCCACTTACACTCAAGTTTAATAAAACTCACTTAGACAGGAATATGTACAGTGTTTCGGAGCTGTTATAATAATGCAAGTTATTGCATAGATTAATGACACTGCATCATCTATGAATACACTTTATAATAAAATACAGCTTTTCATAAAACAAGTTCCCTTATATCAATATCTTAAAAAATTTAACTGCAGTTCACATATTAGATGCAAATATGAAGAGCTTCTGATAAGATCAATACAGCTTATTACTAAGCTGGTTTTCTGAAGAAATAATTCAGTGAATGAAATGTGATGCCAATATGACATACTGCAATAAATTTAAACCTAATTAACAATTGGATAATTTGACTTATGCAATGCTCTCCCTGTGGCTAGTCTACTTGTACAAAAAAAAAAAAAAAAAATTCAATGGTGCAGGATTATATACATGTAAAAGATTTAAAGCTATAATGTATGTTATATATACTGTAGAAGCTCCCAAATCAAAATTAACTCAAAGCAAATTAGTGTAACTTCTCACAATCAAGTTTTCAGCAATACCAAAAATGAATAAGGCAAAAACTAAAAAATTTTCATTCGAGTGCTTGTACAGCACATCTAAGAAAGATGTGCATAACCATTACTGACTACATATACAGTATATACAATTCAAATGCTGCAATATGTCAATGAAAACAAGAGTAATTAAGATGTACATCATTAAGGCAAGAATAGTGGTAAACTGAGTTTTAATGACACCTGGGTAAAAACTGACGTACTTTGTATTTCTTACTGTAGCTATGGAAAATGTTTCTTTTTGGGGTTACCCTGCCTCGGTAGAAGATGGGCAGTGTTGAAAAAATATACCTATTTTATATTATGCATAATAGCCTTGATACATTTGCTTCTATTTTGTTTCATATATACATAAACTAATATGTCAAAAGTTCATCGCAAATCGACTTGTTACTCTCGATTAAAAGAAAATCTATTTTCTAAAAATCTTGGTGCCTTTCAGGCTATGTTTCCTTTAAAACATTTAGTAGCATCAATCGGTTCTCATGGCACCACCTTCCAGACATCCATTTACTGCATATATACCTGTAACCAATTTCAAGTTCTGTTGAAGCTTGACATGAAGCCAAACTTGGTTTCTCCAATTCATCACAAGCTTAAAAACTTTGTTAGATGACCTTAAACCAATTCACACTAACTAAACAATGCCACTTTTGAACCTTTTGTAGCAAATGCTTACAGTGATGTAAGCAAATTAAAAGTATGACAGAAAAACTTAATGAATATTTATAATTAACCTTTTAACAGAAAGAAGTTATTCATGGCAAATTAGTTAACTTTTATATTACTGAAAATGTATTATACACTCTAGAGGGAATACACAAAACTGTTTGCAAGTAGTATAGGTACCAGCTGAATTTACAGGGTAATTTTTAAGTACTGTACTTTTAATATAAGCCATGAAGCAGCAGCAGTCTATACTCTGTATGCAAAGAGTCACACTACTTGCCAGCAAGTGTACTTGAATTTTTGCCATGCCCAGTAAGACACCTGCAACATTATAGGCAAGATAAATACTTAGTTTGGTGAATGAATTTATATAAAGTACAGGTATCAATATCAAAACTAAGCACTAAATCTGGAGGGGTCATAGGTATTGATAAAAATTTAAAATGTTATTTAAATGAGTTAATTACAAAAAGGTGATGTACCAGGCACACTGATGAATGAAAATGTATTAAAAATTACAGTGATTCAATATGCAATAATAATCTGCTGAGATGAGGAGTTGCATGATTATTAAAATCTTTTAATGTATGAACTTGGTGATGGAAGAGATCCAGTTGATCAAGATTAAATATAAGACAGCAATGTTAGGTGCAACCTTCAAAAGATCCAAGACCCAGTGATTCAATATTAATTTGGTAAATGTTTTGTGAATCCAATACAATACTGAACCCAATCTAAGTCTGCTGGGGGTATTTTAAGAGATGCCAAAATAATTTGCCAGCTAGAAATATTCCATCTTAAAATATCAATATAAACTCAACACTTATCAAATACATGCACCCAAAAAATAACCCTGCTACTGACTCATCTATACAAACAAGTTGTCAGTGCATGCAGATCTTAAGATGGCTAACAACCAATATTAGAGGTACTAAAAAATTAGATGCGAAGTCTTATATTTGAGCTCAATTATCAGTGATGTTGGGATGGTCATAACTACCTTTAAAACATGGTCTTAGTAAAAGGTTTACAACAAATGTATCCATGTACATTAAAATCTACACATAGGATATATTTGGTACACAGCAATTAATACAGTGCTACAATGGATGCTAGAAACTGTAAACATGTTGACAAATGGTGTTATAGTACACTGCCAACAAAGTTTCTTGAACACTGTATTATCGAACCTGCAACTTCTTCATGCAAGTGATAACTTGCTATTGAATGTATTAAAGTAATGCCCGATTGTTACACCTGATTATGAAAGCAATACTACGTTAGTAAATTTCTAAATGTTCTGATTACAGATCTATAACCATCAAACAATAAAATAATCCTATCATCTTATAATATTGCATACATTTCACACAAACATATTTCCTTTGGAATAGGCGTGTGTCCAATGATAAAAATTTACGCATTTAGAAGATAAATCAGATTAGAAAACTAAGTTTGCTCCATCTGTTTGGAGTTCCACGACGAGATCCTCCAATGTGTGGCGATCTAAAAGCTGATGATGAAGATGGAGTTGCAAGCCGTGAAACTGTTGCACTCTTCGGTGATCGCCGTACAGAGCGATTACCACTGTGTCGGGGAGAACGACGTATAGCTATCCGAGGTAATGTCTTAGGAGTTTTGGGAAGGCCTGGGGGAGGGTGCCGAGGAGATGGATGATGTATCAATGGAGTTTTCTTGGTTCCATGAACTGCTGAACTCCTCATGTTCTCCCTCTCACTGCGCCGCTGGATACCATCCTAAAGATCCACAAAAATATTAATATTTAAGAAATGATAACACACTATATTAAACAAGTACATGATTTCAACTATGTGCATATGCATATATAATCCATTAAAGTATACCGATGATAAAGAAATTAAGTCTTGAAAACTATAATGTATACCATATAAATGCAAAAATAAAAAATTACCAAAAAGTAAACTCTTTCCCCTTCAAATTATTATTTCACTGATTCGTATTCAATTATTAAATGATTCAAAATAACATAGCTACTAAAGTATATAGCTAGTATACAAGGAAACTAGCTACCTAATACATGCCAAAGAATGTCTTGAAAAATTCAAAGTAGATGCATCAAATGAATTAAGAATGGAACTTATGTTATACACATTAGGAGCTCTACACTTACTGCATAAAGTTTGTCTATTAAATCATTAATAAAATCCATTAACAGAAGAATGCTAATACCAGCCCATTTACTCATCCAAGCTAAGATACTAAATACGTAAAGTGCATGTTGCTGAAACTATGGCCGATAATTGAAAAAATTTATTATCCTTTATATGAAGCCAACCGATCTTTTAGAAAAAGCTTTTAATATCACATAATTACCTATTATTCTAGGTAGTAGGCTGGTAGACAGCAACCGCCCAGGGAGGTACTACCATCCTGCCAAGCGAGTAAAACGGAAGCCTGTGTACTTGTTTTACATGATAGTAGGATTGCTTGTGTCTTTTCTCTGTCTCATAAACATGCAAGATTTCAAGTAAGTCTTGCTACTTTTACTTACACTTAGATCACACTACACATGCATGTACAAGCATAAATATACACTCCCCTCTGGGTTTTCTTTATTTTCTTACTAGTTCTTACTCTTGTTTATTTCCTCTCATCTCCATGGGGAAGTGGAACAAAATTCTTCCTCCGTAAGCCATGCGTGTTGTAAGAGGTGACTAAAATGCCAGGAGCAAGGGGCTAGTAACCCCTTCTCCTGTATAAATTAAATTTAAAGAGAAACTTTCGTTTTTCTTTCTGGGCCATCCTGCCTCGGTGGGATAAGGCCGGTTTGTTGAAAGAATAATAATTACCTACTATATCACTTATAACAAAAAAAAGGCACAATACCTCTACTACTACTACTACTACTGATGAAATTAAGACACGTGCGGCATCTGGGTGTCTTTGTTGTGGACGTTTCGCCATCCAGTGGCTGGCTGGATGGCAAAACGTCTACGATAGAGACGCCCAGGTGTTGCTCATGTGTCTTAATTTCATCTTGTTGGTATTATATACCATTCTTGTACTACTACTACTACTACTACCACCACCACCTCTTCCTGCCTATATATAGCCGTCCTGCTCCACTTCTGGTTAATGTGACTTTGTAAATGGTCCAAGTCGGACCGAAACGTCGTCGTAAGCTTCTCTCTTTTATGTGCAGGTTATTTGTGTACTATATCACTTGTGTGTCAGTAGTAAATTAAGAGTCTGCAGTTCAAAAGTCAATATTCTTTTTTACAGTTAAGGAAGCTCTGCTATAAAGAATTGCTAAATAGTGAAATGTACAACTATATAAAAAGCTTTTCCTACAAAATACAAGAATAAGATAAGGATATTATAAGCTACTGATATTACAAGACATTAAAAGTCAATCTGTTATATCAGTAAAGCATCATTCAAATACAGTAGAAGCTACTGGCAGACAGTGTGGGCAGAACGATTTACAACCAGTGTACTGACAATATTTTAGCTGCAACAATTTACAACTGTCCCACAAATTAGAGATGAAACTCTTAATGTCCAAGACAGATCAAAACATTCATAGTTCCATTCTCAATTTGTATATCTGTGAATTATACTGTGATACAATCTAAGTAACAGCACTGTACCACATTTTACACAAATGTTATTAATGCCTTAAAAATATTACCATGTAAAAAATAATCTACATCTGATGTACCAACCAAGATCAACTTCAAAACATCTGTTCTAACATGCGTATTAGCTAAAAGTAGCACACTCGCCCTACAAAGTATTAAAACAACTATAATTTAGCAAGCATAATTGAAGAGAGGTAGGTACGTTAATTGCAATATCCAAGGAGGTACTACTGCCCTCCCATGATAGTGAAATGGAAGCCAGTTAAATGTTTTACATAGACATGATTGCTTGTTTGTGTTTAATGAACCTACAAGGTGGCTTGTAAATTGTGTTGTATGAACCTACAAGATGGCTTGTAAACTGTGTTGCGTGAATCTTCATGATGGCATGTAAATTGTGTTGCGTGAAAATACAAGGTGGCTTGTAAATTTTTACAAATATACATTATTCTCTTTACCTTTAATAGACTTTTTCTTCCTTAATATATTAGTTCTTACCTACCACTGTACCATTTTCTTTTCAACTACATAGGAAAACAGCTAAGAATGTTTTCCTCTTTAGCCATGAATATCTTAATAGTACAACTAATATCCAGGCTGGTAATCCACGTTTTTCTATGCTACTAAAAAAAAAAAAAAAGCAGCACTAGGATTGTATGAACGTACATGGATATAGTACAGTTTTTTTTTTTTTAATATGGTGGCAGTTTCCCACTGACGCAGGGTGACCCAAAAAAGAAAAATCCCAAAAAGAAAATTTTTATTATAATCAAAAAGAAGCGCTAAGCCACAAGGGCTATACAGCTCTGCAAGGTAGGAAAGGAAGCCAGGGTATTGGGTGGCAGAAGGAGGGAGGGGCAATCAGGTTACAGAAAACAGCGGGGCAGGGGATATTGCAGGGTAGAGGGTAGCAAGAGATCGAGGTAGAAAGGGCTGAAGGTATCAGAGTTTGTGAAGTAAGTCAGTTGTTGTCAAAAAGTCAATGAGAGAGTCCGGATGAAAGGTGGGTCCATCAGCGAGAAGGGAAGGTAAAGAGAGAGCAGCGGAGCGAAGACGACGTTGGAGGTAAATTCTGCACGCTCGTTGATAAAGTGGGCAGTCTAACAGAATGTGGCTGACCGATAATGGAACCTGACAATTCTCACAGAGAGGAGCAGGGCGCCTCTCCATGACATATCCATGAGTAAAACAAGTATGGCCAATGCGGAGATGGGAGAGAGTAGTCTCCCAACCTCGGCACTGGTGACAAGAAGACGGCCAGTAACCTATACTCGGTTTAATAGATTAAAGTTTGTTACCGAGTAGAGTAGACCAACGTTGTTGCCAACGGGTGTGAAGGTGGGTAGCTATTGCACCAAAATAGTCCGTAAATGGAACACCTCTATATGAAACTGGTAGGTCATGTACTGCTGTGTCTGCCTGTTCATTGCCCTGTACGTCAACATGACCAGGGACCCAACAAAAAACAATATCTTTATGCTTGGTAGAGATGCGGCGTAGCCAAAGTTGGATATGGAGGACTAAGGGGTGAGGTGTATCAAATTTCTGTATAGCCTGTAAAGCACTAAGGGAGTCTGAGACAACCACAAATGATGACACAGGCATAGATGCAATACGGATAAGTGCTGCAAGAATGGCATACAATTCAGCAGTAAAGATACTAGCCGATGATAGTAAATGCCCTTGTACAACGTTGTCCGGAAACACTGCTGCGAATCCTATGTCGTCAGAAGACTTAGAGCCATCTGTGTACACTGCAATGGCATGAGAATGAGAGTGGAAGTGGTCAAGAAAAAGAGAGCGGGAAGCGACCGTAGACAGTTGGGCTTTCGAGCAAGGGAGTCAGAAAGAACAGACTCGAACAGCTGGAACTTCCCAGGGGGGTAGGGAAAAGTGAGATGCTACATGAACATAGAAAGGTGGAAACTGAAGAGAAGACAAGAGCAAATGTAGGCGAAGAGAGAAGGGACGGAGCAAACAGGGGCGGCGAACAAATAATGTCTAATAATATCGGTGACCATTCTAGAAATGGAAGGATTGCGGAGATCATGAGAGCGTACATAGTAGCGAAGGCAATGGGCATCACGGCGATCGGATAAGGATGGAACGTTCACTTCTGCATAGAGGCTCTCAACAGGGGAAGAGCGAAAAGCACCAAGGCATAAACGTAATCCTTGGTGATGAATAGGGTTGAGGCTAGACAGAGTAGCGGGAGAGGCAGCTGAATAGATCTGGTCACCATAGTCAAGTTTCGATAAAATGAGGGTGGAATGTAGGCGAAGGAGAGTTCGACAATCAGCTCCCCATGAAAGATGAGCAAGGGTTTTAAGAAGGTTCAGCCAGCTGTGACAAGTTGTCTTCAGAGAGGTAATGTGAGGTTTCCAGGATAACCTACGGTCAAAGAGGAGGCCTAGAAACCTGACTATCACATTCAGGAATACGGGTGCCATAGAGGTATAAAGGATGATCGGAGATGACAGAGCGTCTAGTGAAAGTAATTTGGAGAGTTTTGGTACTGGAAAAATTAAACCCATGTGTGGTGGCCCAATTGGAAACACGGTTGACTGCTGGAGAGAAACTGTAATGAGGCGACAGTCAGCGCCTGCACAGGCAATAGCGAAGTCATCAACATAGAGTAATGACCAAATATTGGATGGAAGACTAGAGTCCAAATAATTTATAGCAAGGAGAAAAAGTGTTGTGCTCAGAACACATCCCTGGGGGACACCTTCATCTTGGATAAAGTCCGGGGAGAGCACATTATTAACCCGAACACGGAAATGTCTGTCAGTTAAAAAGTTCTTAAGGAAGGATGGTAGATTGCCTCGGAGGCCTAAGGAGTGGGCTTGGGCCAAAATATTATACCTCCAAGTTGTGTCATATGCCTTCTCAAGGTCAAAAAATATGGCAATAACTGAGTGGTTATTCGCAAAGGCATTACGAACATACGTATCCAAGCGTAGTAAGGGGTCTATGGTAGAACAGCCTTTACGAAAGCCATATTGACGAGTGGAGAGACTGTTGTGCGTCTCTAAATACCACACTAAACGTCTATTTACCAGGCGTTCCATCACATCGCAAACTGCACTGGTAAGAGCAATGAGACGATAGTGGGAGGCTTCACGTCCCGTAGTACCCGGTTTGCGGAAAGGAAGAACAATGGCAGATTTCCACAGCTGTGGAAGAACTTGTGACCAAATAAGATTGAAAAGGCATAATAGGACTGCAAGGGCTGACTGATGTAAATGTTGCAGCATACGAATATGAATGTCGTCAGGCCCAGCTGCAAATGATTGGCAAGCTGAGTGTGTTGCCTCCAGTTCCTGTAGTGTAAAAGGCACATTATACTATTCTTCTCTCAGAGAAGAAAAGTCCAAGGGTGCTAACTCTCTGGCAGACTTTGAGGAAAGAAACGAGGGGCATAGATGGAGCCCCTGAGAAATACGGACCAGATGATTGCCAATTTCATTGGCAACATCTAGTGGGTTTGCTATATCAACACTGGCAACCTGCAGAACAGGAGCCGGGTCAGGAGAATATTTACCAATCAGTTTCTGTACTTTTTTCCAGACTGCACTCAGAGGAAGCAGAGGTGATGGTGGAGACAATCTCGCCAGCAAGTGCGTTTAGCGTCACGGATGAAACGGCGAGCGATTGCATGCTTCTTCTTAAAATCAAGAAGTCTCTCCATGGTTCTATTGTACCAGTACCTGCCCCACGCAGCGCGTTTCAAACGTACTGCACGAGCACAAGCAGGAGACCATCAAGGCACGCATTTCTGAGAATGCCTGCCCGAAGTTTGGGGTATAGAATGAGAAGCTGCGGTTAAAACGAAGGACGAGAAGAGGTGTAAAAGCTCATCAATGGAGGTCAAAGAAGCAACCTTGCTAAAAACAGTTGTGAGTAAAGGTTCCAATTTGCCTGATCAAATTGCCAGCGTGGGTTACAAAGAGGTGGTGAATATGAAGGGGAAGAAAGAATGATTGGGAAATGATCGCTGTCATGTAAATCCGGGAGAACAGACCAGGTGAAGTCTAATGCGGAGGAGGAAGAGCAGACTGAGAGATCGATGCAAGAGAGTGTGTGAGTCCGAGGATCAAAATGGGTGCGAGTACCTGTACTTAAAACATGGAGGGGGTGGGTAGCAAGAAAAGCCTCTAACTGAATGCCACAGGAATCACAGTGAGACCTCCCCAGAGGAAATGATGGGCATTAAAATCGCCAAGTAACAGAAGTAGCGGCAGTAATGACGAAACAAGAAAGGCAATATCCGAGATAGATAATGCCCGAGAAGGAGATAGATACAAAGAACAGTGTATACCACCTATGCAAGTGGATACGGGCTTCTGTGTAATGCAGCGAAGTACGAACAAATAGCTGATGGTACGGAATATCAGTGTGTAGAAGGGCACTTTCATTAAAGGTCCCATCAGGAAAAGGATCTGAAGAATACAATAAATTATAGCCTGAGATGGGATAGATAACGGCAGAGTGTAATTTTGGCTCCTGTAAGCAAACACCAACAGGGAAAAACTGGGAGAGCAACATCTGAAGCTCACCCCGATTACCCCTGAGGCCGCAAATATTCCACTGTAAATAGGCCATGATTGGCAACGATAAAGATACCTGAAATCCGCAGGTAAGGGTACCTACTGACTAGAAGGGTTACAAAAGTCCACTTGCGGTGGCAAAGGAAAATGCTCAAGCAGCGAAGGAACGGTGCATTGTGAAGAAAGGAGTTGCGCAGATGGAGAAGAGGAAAGAGAAGGAACAGAGGATGGATCAGTGTCCATTGATGGTTTGGTCTCTGCAATATATTCAGAGATTGCTTCAAGTGTTTCGGAGTTCAGAGACGTCGTATGGGAGACAATATTGGAGATGGAAGGAGGAGGAGTTTGAGTAAAGATCGGAGCTGTAATGGACTGTACCAAGGTAGGGAGGGGGAGGGGTGAAATGGTGGAGGGAACTGGAGAAGTGTGGGAGGGAACAGAAGAGGCAGAAACCTGGGAGGTAGCAGAAGAGGAAGAAACTTGGGAGGGGACAGGGGAGGAAGGCACAGTACGAGGAGGATGAACCTCCACACTTGTAAAGGAGCCAATGAAAGGGGAAGGCCTAGGTACAGAGACTGGGAAGGTAAAATGTGGAGGTGGATGAAGGGAAGGAGGGGTTAAAGGAGATTTGTTGGACCTCTGAGAAGAAGAGGGACGATTGTGAGGAGGTGTCGTAAGAGGTCTTGTCGATACCGGGGTTTGTGAGGGAGAACACGAAGAAGTGTTGAAGTAGGGACGTCTGAGCCCAGGACAGCAAAAGAATTAGATACAGGAGTGACTATGGGACTGGCAACCACAGAGGAGGCTGCAGAAGATGGGACCCCAGAAGTGGGGGGACGTTTTGAAACACGAGAATAAGAAACACGGGGCAGTCTCCCTTGGAGGCAGAGATGAGAAACTCCCATAGCATAAGGGAGACCTTCTGCCTCTTTGAGGCAACGAATTTCCCGCTCATTTAAGTAGACCTAGCAACGGCGAGAGTATGAAGGGTGAGCCTCATGACAATTAAGGCAAGAGGGAGGTCGACTGCAAGATGTATTAGAATGGTCATCGGCACCACAGACTGGGCATTCGGCTATAGATCTGCAATATTTTGCTAGGTGGCCAAATCGCCAGCAATTCCTACACTGTTGCGGTGTAGGGATCACCTTCCGAACTTGTAACCGATGTCCTGCTACATAAACAGAGGATGGGAGTTCACAGCTGTAAAAATTTCAACGAGCCACATTGCAAATGCATCATCTTCGCCCGCAGGCGGGAAGAACATAAGTGTTTACCATGAGAATTGGGAGATCTTGGAGTTCCAGCTGTTTGAGAATGTCATTGCCACATGTCTGGAAATTCTGTTGGACTATGGTATGGGGCAGAATAACAGTACCACTACAAGAATTGAGGGAATGATGTTTTTCGATAGTGATAGGAATAGTATCGATGTGTGAAAGAAGAGAAAGATCATGAGCTTGGGTAGAATTCTGGACTGTGATGATGCGCATGCCACTCTTAAGAGCATGAAAGGAAATATCTCTACCAATGTGATATAGGAGCGCTTTGCCAATACTATGGTCAGAGAAAGATAGGCAGTAGAATAAGTCGGTTGTCAAGTAAAGAATTTAGTCCATTGTGTGGTCCGAAACTGAGTGTGGAGAGGGAGTGCATGACGTGCCGGTCTTTTCCGAGTAGAATGGGAAGGTAACGAAGTAACATTGTCAGGAAATTGTCGTTGGCGTTTAGAAGTGGGACCAAAATCGGTCCGACGTGACACGGGCTGGCGATTCGAAAATCGTCGCACCATACAGGGAGAGGCCGGAAGCATAGTCAAAGGAGAGCAGAGGTCAGACAAATCGAAGAAGTCAGTGGAAGCCCCGGTACCGGAAGCGGGTGAGGAAACAGCACCAGCAAGAGGTACAGGGGCTTTAGGAGTGTCCAAAGAGTGGCCAAAAGACAAGGCGAGGTCAGAACCGGGTGCGGTAACAATAAGGGGCCCGGGGGTAGCGGGGTCATGGATTTGAGACTCCATGGTTACGTTACTTTTTGTTTTTAAGAAAGAATAAAAAAAGAAGAATAAAAAAAAAGGGGGGGACCGGGGAGGGATAGTTCCTAGGAGGAATGAAAGGGCAAGAAATCTCCCTCCGTGCCCAAGAGGACCTCAGCACCGCAAGTAGCGCAGATGCAGCATGGAACCCGTGCCATACCCTACCCTTCATGCCAGTAAACCAGCAATCCGGGATAGCAACCTCACATCTGCCGAGCTACCTCAGTGGACAAAAGAGAGGGTGGCCGGATATCCGCCACAAAGCATACCTCCTTCGGCCACCACCCCTGGAATCCAAAAGGTGGCTTCCAGAGATACACCCGTCACCCGAAAGTCACCCAAAGCCACCCTCCGGGATACTGGAGAGGGATCGGAACATCCCCAGGCGATCCAGATCCCACGGCAAACTACGCCACTGCCAAGAACCTCAATGGAATGGGATGGACCCTGGTACCCTTCCCCATACCTATGAACTAGTGTGCCTGTGGGAAAAATCCTAAAGGCCAAAAAGAGGAAGGGCAAAAGAGAGGGGTGGGGAGGAGGAGTAGGAGAGGAAAAAGGGGAGGATGGGATAGGGAAAGGGGGGATTGAAGGGTAATTAGGTTCGGTCTGAGGAAGGAGACCGACAGGTCTAATTCCTCAGACCAAGAGCCTCTTCACCACACCAAGGAGCCCCCCTTGAAGAGGACCAAAAAGAAAAATCTTTCACCATCATTCATACATAATGTCTCTACAGAGGCACTCACATATGACAGTTTAGATGTCACTCCAAACAGCTAATATCAGATGTTAGAACAAAAATAACACTAAGAAAGCAAGCTAGATATTCTAATACTGAGTGAAATGAAGTCAGAAGTTATGAAATTTTGAATGTGCAGTAAATGGAATTGAGTTGTGCGTGTCTCGGAGAATAAGAGATGAAGAGTAGTGATAATGTTAAATGAATATTTGAAGAACAAAAAATGAAGCTATGTTAAAATTCAAGAATTATAGTGGGTTTAAAATAAGTGGTATGAGAGAACTGGGTTAGAATAATTGTATGTACGTTGAGTGAGATGTTCTGTGAATTGCTTAATGAATGTTCTGGGAATCTTGAACCAAGTGGAAAAGTACAGTGGGCCCCCGGTTTACGATCAGCTCCCAATGCGACAAATTATGTAAGTGTATTTATGTAAGTGCGTTTGTATGTGTATGTTTGGGGGTCTGAAATGGACTAATCTAATTCACAATATTCCTTATGGGAACAAATTCGGTCAGTACTGGCACCTGAACATACTCCTGGAATGAAATAATATCGTAAACCGGGGGTCCACTGTATTTTGGGAAACCAATAATGAAGTGGGAAACACCATTGCAGAAAACACACTAGGAAAGTGTTGCATGCCAGAAGGAAATGACACTGGTGTACCTTCAAATGAATGAAGTTTAGAAGAGATATTTGGTAATATGCAATACACATCGTTAGACTATAAATGAAACTAGTATGAAAAGGTGCACTGAAAAAAGAGCTTGCTTGACTAAGTACTGGATGATGCACACATTTTCAAAAGAACCAATATGTCAGATCACTATTTAGTGTTAGCTAGAATAAACATATAGAGGTAGAGCACAATATTAGAAAAAGACAATGGGAAAATCAAATGATTAAGCAATAAATAGTACTTTATATATCTAAACACCCTAGGTAGTAGGTTAGTAGACAGCAACCGCCCAGGGGGGTACTACCGTCCTGCCAAATGAGTGTAAAACGAAAGCCTGTAATTATTTTACATGGTAGGATTGCTGGTGTTTTTTTTTCTGTCTCATAAACATGCAAGATTTCAGGTACATCTTGTTACTTCTACTTATATTTAGGTCACACATGCATGCACAAGCACATACACACCCCTCTGGGTTTTCTTCTATTTTCTTACTAGTTCTTGTTCTTATTTCCTCTTATCTCCATGGGGAAGTGGAACAGAATTCTTCCTCTGTAAGCCATGCGTGTCATAAGAGTCGACAAAAATGCCGGGAGCATGGGGCTAGTATCCCCTTCTGTATACATTACTAAAATTAAAAAAAGAAACTTGTTTTTCTTTTTGGGCCACCCTGCCTCAGTGGGAAATGGCCGATTTGTTGAAAGAAGAATATTGAAATGCACTAAAACTGCATCAGCAAAGGGAAAATTATTTCACATATCTATAGCTCTTCCCCAAGCTACACAAGGCAGCTTATTTGTTAACTATTAAGAAACACAAGAAAGTAAAAATAACTGTTCAGTACACTTAAAGTGGAAGACTAAAATTTATCTACCATCATACATGCTCATGTGACAACGAAAACGCTAGCAATCCTGCCCACCCAAAACTTTTAACAAGTATCTGTTTCACTCCTCGGATGTCCGCTGTCTACCTTTCCACTACGTATTTTTACAAATACCTGCACACAAAATACTATCTATGGGAATAAACTAGAAGATATAATTACACTTCCCTACATGAATTCAAAATCAAGAGTGAGACTAGAAAGCCACTGGATAATTGACTGAAAGTTAAGAAACCTAGCAAGAAACTGGAGTTCAGAATACAAGCATAAACAATACAACACATACAAGCCAGTCCACTTATTAATAGCCAAGAGGATAATTCTGTTTGAAGAATGAGACACTTGTGCATTTGGGATTCTCTATTGTGGAAACATTTCACCAGATGTATCAGTGAGCGTAAAAGGCAGATGGGATACAAGGAATATGGAAGCAGCAAGTAAGAGAGAAGTGAAGGCTTATAAACTGAAGGAGGAGGCAGTTAGGGTAAGATATAAACAACTGTTGGAGGACAGACAGGCTAGTGAGAATACAAGGAATGGGGTACAAGATGTATGGGGTAAGTTTAAGAATAGTGTCAGTGTGTTCAACAGAAGTTTGTGGATACAGGAAAGTGGGTGTGGGAGGGAAGAAGAGCAACTGGTAGAATGATGATGTAAAGAGAGAAGTAAGAGAAAAAGTTGGCAAATGAGAGGTTTTTACAAAGTAGAAGTGATGCAAGGAGAGAGAAGTATATGGAGGGAAAAAGAGAGGTTAAGAGTGGTGAAGCAATGTAAAAAGAGCAAATGAGAGAGTGGGTGAGATGTTAACAAATTTTGTTGAAAATAAGAAAAGGTTTTGGAGAGAGATTAGTAAGTTGAGAAAGCCTAGGGAAAGAATGGATTTGCGAGTTAAAAATAGAGGAGAGTTATTAACCCTTTGACTGTTTCAGGCCCCTCTCTGAAACTGTCATTCTATGTCGCTCAATTTTTGAAAAAAAAAAAAAATTATTTTTTCTTATGAAATGATAGAGAATCTTTTCCCGATGGTAATGACACCAAAAGTTCGAAATTTGGTCGAAAACTCGTGGAATTATGCTCCCGCAAAGTTAGCGGTCTCGGCGACATATGCGTATCGGCGATTTCGCCGACTTTGAGCCCTATTTTCAGCCAATTCCATTGTTCCAGTTGACCAAACTCATAGCTATTTCTTTAGAACTCCATTTTATCTATCAGCTGAGTACAAGAAACCTCCCATTTACTAATTTGGACTACCCAATATGGTGGTCAGAAATTGGCAATTTGGCCAATTTCACACAAAATAAAAAAGATGCCAATTTCAAAATAGGGTCCAGAATAAACAAGGTAGACATTCGTGGCACTAAAATAACATATGCTCTGTTCATTAGTCACATCTCTAGGCCCCTCTTATATTATTATTGCTTTCTATTTTGATTTTTTATTCATACAAAAAAATACAAAATTTACTGTTATGCAGACGACTGCATTATTGTAAAAATGGTATAAATAATATCAGTGCACTAGTGAAAGAATATTAGACTCCCCAGTTGACGTGTATTGGACGTGTGGTGTGATTTATTTACTCTTGAACATTGGTAAAAATAGAACATTTCCGCTACTTTGAGCTCAGTTTCAAGGTCGTTTTCATCGTAAAGTAATGAAAATCATCTCTATTTCTGTAATATGTTTTCCATTTTATCACCTAAGACCATGAAAACGCGAATACAACGATAAATACTATACGAAAATACACCTCAAAGTCGGCGTTTTATTCCAAAAAAACGATCAGTTTTTTTTTTCTCATTACGCAATGTGTGCTGCAGGATTTTTTTTATGTGGTGCACACTGACCACACAGACCCATTCTCTTACATGTGGGCCTACCAGCTTTCTCCCACTTGATTTGAAGCCGCTAGAATTATTGAGTATATATACGTCAGAAACATTGGCTCGTAAGACGTATTTATACGTCGAAAACAGTCAAAGGGTTAAATGGATCGTTAGAAGTATCAGAAAGATGGAGGGAATATTTTGAGGAATTGTTAAATGTTGATGAAGATAGGGAAGCTGTGATTTCGTGTATAGGGCAAGGAGGGAAGTGGAAATAGGGGAAGTGAGTAGAATGAAAGCGGATAAAGCAGCTGAGATTGATGGGATAAAGATAGAAATATTAAAAGCAGCAGGAGGGGATATAGTTTTGGAGTGGTTAGTGTTTTTATTTAATAAATGTATGGAAGAGGGTAAGGTACCTAGGGATTGGCAGAGAGCATGCATAGTTCCTTTGTATAAAGGCAAAGGAAACAAAAAGAGTAAAAATTATAGGGGAATAAGTCTGTTGAGTATACCTGGTAAAGTGTATGGTAGAGTTATTATTAAAAGAATTATGAGTAAGACAGAAAGCAGGACAGCAGATGAACAAGGAGGCTTTAGGAAAGGTAGGGGGTGCGTAGACCAAATGTTTGCGGTGAAACATGTAGGTGAACAGTATTTAGGTAAGGGTAAAGAGGTTTTTGTGGCATTTATGAATTTGGAAAAAGCATATGATAGGGTGGACAGGGGGGCAATGTGGCAGATGTTGCAAATGTATGGAATAGGTCGTAGGTTTTTGAAAGTGGTGAAAAGTTTTAACGAGGAGTGAGGCTCAGGTTAGGGTATGTAGGCAAGAGGGAGATTGTTTCCCAGTAAAAGTAGGCCTCAGACAGGGATGTGTGATATCACCATGGCTGTTCAATATATTTATATATGGAGTAGTAATAGAAGTGAATGTTCGGGTGTTGGCAAGAGGTGTGGAGTTAAAAGATAAAGAATCTAACACAAAGTGGGAGTTGTCATAGTTGCTCTTTGCTAATGACACTGTGCTTTTGGGAGATTTTGAAGAAAAGTTGCAGAGGTTGGTTGATGAGTTTGGTAGAGTATGTAAAAGAATGAAATTAAAAGTGAATATAGGAAAGAGTAATGTGATGAGGATAACAAAAAATTTAGGTAACAGAAGATTGGATATCAGATTAGAGGGAGAGAGTATGGAGGAGGAGAATGTGTTCAGATATTTGGGAGTGGACATGTCAGCAGATGGGTCTATAAAGGATGAGGTGAATCACAGAACTGACAAGGGAGAAAAAAGTGAGTGGTGAACTGAGGAGTCTGTGGAGGAGAATGTATGAGAGTATAGTTATACCAATGCTCCTGTATGGGTGTGAGGCATGGGTGGCGAATGTTGCAACAAGAAGGCTGGGGGCAGTGGAGATGTCATGTCTCAGGGCAATATGTGGTGTGAATATAATGCAGAGAATCTGTACTTTGGAGATTAGGAGGAGGTGTGGAATTACCAAAACTATTATACAGAAGGCTGAGGAGGAGTTACTGAGATGGTTTGGACATGTAGAGGTGTTGGAACAAAATAGAATGACTTCGAGAGGGTATAAATCTGTGGTGGAGGGAAGGTGGGGTTTGGGTTGGCCTAGGAAAGTTTGGAGGGAGGGGGTAAAGGAGGTTTTGTCTTTGAGGGGCTTGGACTTCCAGCAAGCATGCGTGAGCGTGTTAGACAGGAGTGAATGGAAATAAATGGTTCTTAAGACTTTACTTGATGTGCTGTTGGAGTGTAAGCAAGCTAACATTTACGAAGGGATTCAGGAAAACTGGCAGGCCGGACTTGATTCCTGGAGATGGGAAGTACAGTGCCAGCAGTCTGAAGAGGTGTTAATGTTGCAGTTTTATAACTGTGGTGGAAGCATGCCTCTGGCAAGACAGTGATGGAGTGAATGATGATGAAAGTTCTTTTTTTTCGGGCCACCCTGCCTTGGTGGGAAACGGCCAATGAGTTAATAAAAAAAAAAAAATTCACCAGCCAGTGACTTTTTCAGATCAATACAAAAGAAAAGTGGAAGACTGACAAACTCACCCTCATCTTCCACCATTTTTCTCTGTATTGGACTGAGGAAGCCACTGACTGGTTAAATGTTTCCACAATAAAGAATCCCAAATGTCACCACCTTCCCTTGTTAGCTGTCCTTGCTACAACTGGCACTCAAAAATATTTCACATACAGTGCTCCCCTAAATTCATGGGAAAAACTTTGTCCCAACAAATCTAAAAACTGCCTTTACCACTACATGGAGTTCATGTGTATTACTGATAATTTAATATTTTCACTTTAATTTTTTAGAAGATAAACTTCATTTAAACATTAATCTAAGCTCATTAGTGTTTACAATAAGAAACCATAAAGATTTGAGCTGGTATGGGAAAATTCGCTAAGTACGCTGAACAAAATTCATTGGTCGGATTTTAATTCATGGGTATGAGCCACCCAAAGCAAAAATAATCCATAAAATCTCTAAAAACTATTCAGAGGATTATTATATTAAAAACAAGTACAATGCCTGTTTGAGACGTATAGCACTTCAAGAAGAGGTGTGCAAGAATAGGACTGGATGGTTAGGAGATATGGAGGAGCTAGTTTATGTGCAAAATTAAAGTCAAATTTGGTGCAATATGCTAAGTTTTCTTCAAATCAGCAAGAGTCTGCACTAAGTTGGGAACTTCAGCAAGGAGGCCAATTAGAGCAAGTGGATCAGAGTATTGTAGGTCTCTGAAGTGAAGTCAATATCCTCTCTAATAGATAAGGCAGTCTATTTTTATATGGTGAACCAATAAAGCAACCTGGCAGTCCTCACAGAATGATACCAGATTTTTCTCCATGTTGTGTTTGTCAAATTTGTAAACTTGTGTAGCTTCCCAGTTCTGTCCGCAGTGGGAAGATTTCCATTAATCTAATTATGGCTTCACAGAAAAGTTTATCGTGTTCCAATCTAGACCATCATAGTTGGCAGTGGTTTCAGGTTAAGTGCTGAACAATATTCTGAGAAAGGTACACCACTGATGGAGATTAAAAACCAAGTCTGCATTTTTATTACCCTGAACACTGGAATATTCAGAGACTAAGCAAAATTTGACTGTTGTGCTTGCTAGAAATGTAATACAACCACTGTTGTATGCAAAGGATTATGGGATACAAAAAAAAAAAAAAACAATTTCTGGGTAGTTTGTAATGCACTTGGAGTAAAAAACAAATGATGAGGCAAATATGATTGCAATGCACTGCATATGAACATGAAAATCCTGGCTGACTAGTAAACATCCCTAGATAACCACCTGGAAAAACAGCTGCATAACCTACTCCATCTGTGTACACAGCTATAGCATGAGAATGCAATTTATAGTGAACAAACGTGAGTAAATTCGTAGTAGGCACATTAACCTTCAGCCATAGAAGAGGAGGAGAGGAAACGCAAGAACCTCCAAGGAAGAAAAAAGCAAAATATGGGGTGAATCTAAATGGGAAGTAAATTACAAGATGTTACTGGAATGCGAATATGAAGATTAAAGAGATATAATGAACTGGGGCAGTAATTACGTAATGGAATTAGTCTTAACATGTGTAATGGTTTTGAACATGGAGTAACATGAAGGTCATGGAAGCAGACAAAATAGCAATCTTATGAAGATGAGACATTTGCTTACTAGGAAAGATGGAAAAGCCCCAGAAAAACCTTGATGATGAATGGGATCAGGTTTTGAAAAAGTAAGGGGAGAGAGAGACCAATATAAAATAGTTGTTCTTACTTTTTTTTTTTTTTTTTTTTTTTTAGTATGTCAGCCATTTCCCACCGAGGCAGAGTGACCCCAAAATAAAAAATTCATCATTCAACACTTTCACCAACATTCATACATAATTACTGTCTTTGCAGAGGCGCTCAGATACGACAGTTTAGCTGTCCCTCCAAACAGCCAATATCCTAAGCCCCTCTTTTAAAGCACAGGTTGTGTACTTCCCACCTCCAGAACTCAAGTCCGCTAACCAATTTCCCTGAATCCCTTCACAAGATATTACCCTGCTCACACTCCAACAGCTCGTCAGGTCTCAAAAGCCATTCATCTCCATTCACTCCTGTAACATGTTCATGCATGCTTGCTGGAAGTCCAAGCCCCTCGCACACAAAACCTCCTTTACCCCCTCCATCCAACCTTTCCTAGGACCACCCTTACCCTACCTTCCTTCCCCTACAAATTTATATGCTCTCCAAGTCATTCAGCTCTGTTCCATTCTCTCTAAATGACCAAAACACCTCAACAACCCCTCTTCAGCTGTCTGACGAATACATTTAATAACTCCAAACCACCTCCTAATTTCCACACTACGAGTTCTCTGTATAATATTTACACCACACATTACCCTTAGACATGACATCACCACTGCCTCCAGCCTCCTCCTCGCTGCAGCATTTACAACCCATGCTTTACACCCATACAAGAGTGTTGATACCACTATAGTATATTCCCTTCTTTGCCTCCATAGATAACGTTTTTTTTTTTTTGTCTCCACACACACCTCACAGTGCCACTCGCCTTTTTTTCTTCATCAATTCTATAGTTAACCTAATCCTTCATAAACCCATCTGCTGACAAGTCAACTCCCAAATATCCTAACACATTCATTTCTTCCATACTCCCTCCCTCCAATGTGATATCGATTTTTTCTTTATCTAAATCGTTTGATATAGGTAGTAGGTTGGTAGACAGCAACCACCCAGGGAAGTACTACCGTCCTGCCAGATGACTGTGAAACAAAAACCTGTAACTGTTTTGCATGATGGTAGGATTGCTGGTTTCTTTTTCTGTCTCATAAACACGCTAGATAACAGGGATATCTTGCTACTCCTACTTACACTTTGGTCACACTTCACAGACACGCACATGCATATATATATATACATACATCTAGGTTTTTCTCCTTTTTCTAAATAGCTCTTGTTCTTTTTTATTTCTTCTATTGTCCATGGGGAAGTGGAAAAGAATCTTTCCTCCGTAAGCCATGCGTGTCGTATGAGGCGACTAAAATGCCGGGAGCAATGGGCTAGTAACCCCTTCTCCTGTATACATTTACTAAAAAAGAGAAGAAGAAAAACTTTATAAAACTGGGATGCTTAAATGTGCGTGGATGTAGTGCGGATGACAAGAAACAGATGATTGCTGATGTTATGAATGAAAAGAAGTTGGATGTCCTGGCTCTAAGCGAAACAAAGCTGAAGGGGGTAGGAGAGTTTCAGTGGGGGGAAATAAATGGGATTAAATCTGGAGTATCTGAGAGAGTTAGAGCAAAGGAAGGGGTAGCAGTAATGTTAAATGATCAGTTATGGAAGGAGAAAAGAGAATATGAATGTGTAAATTCAAGAATTATGTGGATTAAAGTAAAGGTTGGATGCGAGAAGTGGGTCATAATAAGCGTGTATGCACCTGGAGAAGAGAGGAATGCAGAGGAGAGAGAGAGATTTTGGGAGATGTTAAGTGAATGTATAGGAGCCTTTGAACCAAGTGAGAGAGTAATTGTGGTAGGGGACCTGAATGCTAAAGTAGGAGAAACTTTTAGAGAGGGTGTGGTAGGTAAGTTTGGGGTGCCAGGTGTAAATGATAATGGGAGCCCTTTGATTGAACTTTGTATAGAAAGGGGTTTAGTTATAGGTAATACATATTTTAAGAAAAAGAGGATAAATAAGTATACACGATATGATGTAGGGCGAAATGACAGTAGTTTGTTGGATTATGTATTGGTAGATAAAAGACTGTTGAGTAGACTTCAGGATGTACATGTTTATAGAGGGGCCACAGATATATCAGATCACTTTCTAGTTGTAGCTACACTGAGAGTAAAAGGTAGATGGGATACAAGGAGAATAGAAGCATCAGGGAAGAGAGAGGTGAAGGTTTATAAACTAAAAGAGGAGGCAGTTAGGGTAAGATATAAACAGCTATTGGAGGATAGATGGGCTAATGAGAGCATAGGCAATGGGGTCGAAGAGGTATGGGGTAGGTTTAAAAATGTAGTGTTAGAGTGTTCAGCAGAAGTTTGTGGTTACAGGAAAGTGGGTGCAGGAGGGAAGAGGAGCGATTGGTGGAATGATGATGTAAAGAGAGTAGTAAGGGAGAAAAAGTTAGCATATGAGAAGTTTTTACAAAGTAGAAGTGATGCAAGGAGGGAAGAGTATATGGAGAAAAAGAGAGAGGTTAAGAGAGTGGTGAAGCAATGTAAAAAGAGAGCAAATGAGAGAGTGGGTGAGATGTTATCAACAAATTTTGTTGAAAATAAGAAAAAGTTTTGGAGTGAGATTAACAAGTTAAGAAAGCCTAGAGAACAAATGGATTTGTCAGTTAAAAATAGGAGAGGAGAGTTATTAAATGGAGAGTTAGAGGTATTGGGAAGATGGAGGGAATATTTTGAGGAATTGTTAAATGTTGATGAAGATAGGGAAGCTGTGATTTCATGTATAGGGCAAGGAGGAATAACATCTTGTAGGAGTGAGGAAGAGCCAGTTGTGAGTGTGGGGGAAGTTCGTGAGGCAGTAGGTAAAATGAAAGGGGGTAAGGCAGCCGGGATTGATGGGATAAAGATAGAAATGTTAAAAGCAGGTGGGGATATAGTTTTGGAGTGGTTGGTGCAATTATTTAATAAATGTATGGAAGAGGGTAAGGTACCTAGGGATTGGCAGAGAGCATGCATAGTTCCTTTGTATAAAGGCAAAGGGGATAAAAGAGAGTGCAAAAATTATAGGGGGATAAGTCTGTTGAGTGTACCTGGTAAAGTGTATGGTAGAGTTATAATTGAAAGAATTAAGAGTAAGACGGAGAATAGGATAGCAGATGAACAAGGAGGCTTTAGGAAAGGTAGGGGGTGTGTGGACCAGGTGTTTACAGTGAAACATATAAGTGAACAGTATTTAGATAAAGCTAAAGAGGTCTTTGTGGCATTTATGGATTTGGAAAAGGCGTATGACAGGGTGGATAGGGGGGCAATGTGGCAGATGTTGCAAGTGTATGGTGTAGGAGGTAGGTTACTGAAAGCAGTGAAGAGTTTTTACGAGGATAGTGAGGCTCAAGTTAGAGTATGTAGGAAAGAGGGAAATTTTTTCCCAGTAAAAGTAGGCCTTAGACAAGGATGTGTGATGTCACCGTGGTTGTTTAATATATTTATAGATGGGGATGTAAGAGAAGTAAATGCGAGGGTCTTGGCAAGAGGCGTGGAGTTAAAAGATAAAGAATCACACACAAAGTGGGAGTTGTCACAGCTGCTCTTTGCTGATGACACTGTGCTCTTGGGAGATTCTGAAGAGAAGCTGCAGAGATTGGTGGATGAATTTGGTAGGGTGTGCAAAAGAAGAAAATTAAAGGTGAATACAGGAAAGAGTAAGGTTATGAGGATAACAAAAAGATTAGGTGATGAAAGATTGAATATCAGATTGGAGGGAGAGAGTATGGAGGAGGTGAACGTATTCAGATATTTGGGAGTGGACGTGTCAGCGGATGGGTCTATGAAAGATGAGGTGAATCATAGAATTGATGAGGGAAAAAGAGTGAGTGGTGCACTTAGGAGTCTGTGGAGACAAAGAACTTTGTCCTTGGAGGCAAAGAGGGGAATGTATGAGAGTATAGTTTTACCAACGCTCTTATATGGGTGTGAAGCGTGGGTGATGAATGTTGCAGCGAGGAGAAGGCTGGAGGCAGTGGAGATGTCATGTCTGAGGGCAATGTGTGGTGTGAATATAATGCAGAGAATTCGTAGTTTGGAAGTTAGGAGGAGGTGCGGGATTACCAAAACTGTTGTCCAGAGGGCTGAGGAAGGGTTGTTGAGGTGGTTCGGACATGTAGAGAGAATGGAGCGAAACAGAATGACTTCAAGAGTGTATCAGTCTGTAGAGGAAGGAAGGCGGGGTAGGGGTCGGCCTAGGAAGGGTTGGAGGGAGGGGGTAAAGGAGGTTTTGTGTGCGAGGGGCTTGGACTTCCAGCAGGCATGCGTGAGCGTGTTTGATAGGAGTGAATGGAGACAAATGGTTTTTAATACTTGACGTGCTGTTGGAGTGTGAGCAAAGTAACATTTATGAAGGGATTCAGGGAAACCGGCAGGCCGGACTTGAGTCCTGGAGATGGGAAGTACAGTGCCTGCACTCTGAAGGAGGGGTGTTAATGTTGCAGTTTAAAAACTGTAGTGTAAAGCACCCTTCTGGCAAGACAGTGATGGAGTGAATGATGGTGAAAGTTTTTCTTTTTCGGGCCACCCTGCCTTGGTGGGAATCGGCCAGTGTGATAATAAAAAAAAAAAAAATAATAATAACCCTCATCACCGTACTCTTATCTATGTTCACTTTCAACTTTCTACCTTTACACACCCTCCCAAACTCATCTACTAACCTTTGCTCTTAATATGACATACAATAGTTGTATACACCACCATCAAGCACATTTACAAAATGCCTGCACAGCAGGTTTTGTCAGTCAATTAAAAAGGTTATTAATACAGTGGACCCTCGCCTAATGCTATTAATTCGTTCCTGAGAGCTCAACGTTAGGCGAAATTATCGTTAGGCAAATTAATTTTCCCCATAAGAAATAATGGAAATCAAATTAATCCGTTCCTGACACCCCAAAGTATGAACAAAAAAAAAAAAAATTTACCATATGAAATATTAATTTTAATACACACAAACTGAAGAAGACATGCCCAGTCAGTTACATGACACTTACCTTTATTGAAGATCTGGTGATGATTGATGGGATGGGAGGAGGGGAGAGTGTTGATGGTGTTAGTGTTTAGAAGGGGAATCCCCTTCCATTAGGACTTGGTGGCAAGTCCTTTTCCGGGGTTACTTCCCTTCTTTTAATGCCACTAGGACCAGTTTGAGAGTCACTGGACCTCTGTCGCACAACATATCTGTCCATAGAGGCCTGTACCTCCCATTCCTTTATGACATTCCTAAAGTGTTTCACAACATTGTCAGTGTAATAGTCACCAGCACGGCTTGCAATAGCTGTGTGAGGGAGATTTTCATCAAAAAGGTTTGCACTTTAAGCCACATTGCACACATTTCCTTAATCTTTAAAGTAGGCAACTTCTTCAATTTCTCTATCCCCTCCGAAGCAGTTTCCTCAGGTGTGGCCTCTTGCTGTTGAAGATGATCTATCAGTTCATCAGTGGTTAGTTCTTCATTGTCCTCCTCCACCAACTCTTCCACATCCTCCCCACTAACCTCCAACCCCAAGGACTTCCCCAATGCCACAATGGATTCCTCAACTTGCACAGGATTCCTAGGGTTAGCCTCAAACCCTTCAAAATCCCTTTGGTCTACACATTCTGGCCACAGTTTCTTCCAAGCAGAGTTCAAGGTCCTCTTAGTCACTTCCTCCCAAGCCTTACCTATAATGTTTACACAATTGAGGATGCTAAAGTGATCTCTCCAAAACTCTCTTAGAGTCAACCGAGTTTGAGGTCACTACAAAGCACCTTTCAAACATAGCTTTTGTGTACAGTTTCTTCAAGTTGGAAATGACCTGCTGGTCCATGGAAAGCAGAAGAGGAGTGGTATTAGGAGGCAAAAACTTGACCTTAATGAAGTTCATTTCCACAAAGTCGCTCTGCCACGTCTGAAGGATGACCAGGAGCATTGTATAATACCAGGAGGCACTTACCTGGAGAGAGTTCCGGGGGTCAACGCCCCCGCGGCCCGGTCTGTGACCAGGCCTCCTGGTGGATCAGAGCCTGATCAACCAGGCTGTTGCTGCTGGCTGCACGCAAACCAACGTACGAGCCACAGCCCGGCTGATCAGGAACTGACTTTAGGTGCTTGTCCAGTGCCAGCTTGAAGACTTCCAGGGGTCTGTTGGTAATCCCCCTTATGTGTGCTAGGAGGCAGTTGAACAGTCTCGGGCCCCTGACACTTATTGTATGGTCTCTTAACGTGCTAGTGACACCCCTGCTTTTCATTGGGGGGATGGTGCATCGTCTGCCAAGTCTTTTGCTTTCGTAGTGAGTGATTTTCGTGTACAAGTTCGGTACTAGTCCCTCTAGGATTTTCCAGGTGTATATAATCATGTATCTCTCCCTCCTGCGTTCCAGGAAATACAGGTTTAGGAACCTCAAGCGCTCCCAGTAATTGAGGTGTTTTATCTCCGTTATGCGCGCCGTGAAAGTTCTCTGTACATTTTCTAGGTCGGCAATTTCACCTGCCTTGAAAGGTGCTGTTAGTGTGCAGCAATATTCCAGCCTATATAGAACAAGTGACCTGAAGAGTCTCATCATGGGCTTGGCCTCCCTAGTTTTGAAGGTTCTCATTATCCATCCTGTCATTTTTCTAGCAGATGCGATTGATACAATGTTATGGTCCTTGAAGGTGAGATCCTCCGACATGATCACTCCCAGGTCTTTGACGTTGGTGTTTCGCTCTATTTTGTGGCCAGAATTTGTTTTGTACTCTGATGAAGATTTAATTTTCTCATGTTTACCATATCTGAGTAATTGAAATTTCTCATCGTTGAACTTCATATTGTTTTCTGCAGCCCACTGAAAGATTTGGTTGATGTCCGCCTGGAGCCTTGCAGTGTCTGCAATGGAAGACACTGTCATGCAGATTCGGGTGTCATCTGCAAAGGAAGACACGGTGCTGTGGCTGACATCCTTGTCTATGTCGGATATGAGGATGAGGAACAAGATGGGAGAGAGTACTGTGCCTTGTGGAACAGAGCTTTTCACCGTAGCTGCCTTGGACTTTACTCTGTTGACGACTACTGTGTTCTGTTAGTGAGGAAATTATAGATCCATCGACCGACTTTTCCTGTTATTCCTTTAGCACGCATTTTGTGCGCTATTACGCCATGGTCACACTTGTCGAAGGTCCAATTTATTTTCAATTAGGTAATTTTACACAGTGGGGGCAAATGCATGGTGTAACCAGTCATAGAAAAAGTCCCTAGTGACCCATGCCTTACTGTTTGCCCTCCACAGCACACACAAATTAGCCTTGAGGACACTGTTTTTCCTGAACACTCTGGGAGTTTCAGAGTGATACACCAATAAAGGCTTCACTTTGCAATCACCACTAGCATTGGCACACAACAGAGTAAGCCCGTCTTTCATAGGCTTTTGTCCTGGGAGTGCCTTTTCCTCCTGAGTAATGTAGGTCCTGCTTGGCATTTTCTTCCAAAACAGGCCTGTTTCACAATTAAACACTTGTTCAGGTTTCAGTCCTTCACTGTCTATGTACTCCTTGAATTCCTACACATATTTTTCAGCCACTTTGTGGTCCGAACTGGCAGCCTCACCATGCCTTATCACACTATGTATGCCACTAGGATTCTTAACTCTCTCAAACCAACCTTTGCTCGCCTTAAATTCACTCGCATCATTACTAGTTGCAGGCATTTTTCTAATTAAATCGTCATGCAACTTCCTAGAGAGATGCTATCTCCTGCTATCTGTTTTTCGTTTATCCACACCAATAACAGTCTCTCAACATCTTCTATCACTTGTGATCTCTGTTTCGAAAACGAAGTTGCACCTTTGGCAAGAACAGCTTCCTTGATTGCCGTTTTCTTGGCCACAATAGTAGCGATGGTTGATTGGGGTTTTGTGTACAACTTGGCCAGCTCGGAGACACGCACTCCACTTTCATACTTAGCAATGATCTCTTTCTTCATATCCATAGTAATTCTCGCTCTTTTTTGCTGTAGGGTTGGCACTAGAAGCTTTCTTGGGGCCCATGGTGACTTATTTCGCAGGTGCAATCACTAAAAAGACTGTGATAATATGAAATGTTCCGATTGTATGCTTGGAAGCGACCGTGGTGGCTGGCTTGTAAACACTGGCACCCACGGAACAAGTGAGGCGGGCTCAGGCCGCACGTGGACGCGTCTCTAACGAATCGCATTGAGCGAGTTTTTTAGCGCTAGCCAAGGCAAAATTTTTGCGTTAAAATGTATCGCTATGCGGATTTAACATTATGCGATGCGTTCGTTAGGCAAGGGTCCACTGTATATTGGAAACGATTAGTTTTCGAGGTATTTAGTCCAGAATATTGATCAATCTGAAGCAGAGGTACACTTTTGCCTGCTGAGCAACAGGAAAAATTTTTAATAACCAGCCTTAGTGTTGCACACGTCTTACCCGAACTTGTCAACATAAATCTGACAGTGCAAATAGTGCAGAAAAATTGCAATATGTCTTTGTAAAGTATTGCTGGTGAATCCTCTTGAAAATGTACAGATATACACTGATTAAGTATCTCAGGTTGTTTAAAGCACACGTAGCCATGCCATAAATATAAAACTACAGATCTACGTACTTTACTCTACAAACCTTAGTTAAATTAAAGGTGAAAAAGCACTTGGACTGAAAAGTGAAATGCACATAAAGCAAAGATCTGAAAATTTTGGCCTCAATCGGGATCCCCTTTAGTTGAAGAGTATCCGAGGGAGGTTGAAATATACACACCTTTCTCAGTTGTATTTCATTTTCTGGTTCAAGTATTTTGCACCTTTCAGTGCTCATGACACCTAAATCCCAAGAAATAATTTACCAATTTTTAACTAACTTCCCAAATGGTAACAATTCCATTGCACAACTATACATACACAGCTGTGCATCAAGAGGTATGCATACAAGCTCCGATCACAAATCCACTGTACTAGTGGATACTGAAGGCTTGAGATACACCATTTTGAATGAGATCGGTATTTGTAGTGGTGCTGCACAAGTTGGGCGTGGAAGCCAAAGCACACTGGAAACAAAGGGCAAGGAAAAAAAACTTTAAAGTCACAACGTTTCAAGACTATCATGAACTAAGGAATGATGAAAAAGAATGTCACAATTACATGGCAGGAACAATTTACTACTAACCCACAATTTAGAGGGGAGCTACACTAAATTTCAGTCCATCCTAAATAGTTCTCGTTCGTGACTTTGTAATGATCCAAGAGTGATAGGAATGTTCAACTTTTCTCTTCAAAGTGCAGAATAGAACTGAAGAATAAGAAATTATATATATTTAAGAAGAAAACTAAAGAACTGAATAAAACAAGTTGAAAGCAAGGAATAATATCCACCAAAACAAAGAATGGGACACAAGAATACTACATTCCCAAGATAGTAAATGTCTTGTAAACCAACAAAGCAAAATAGAAGGAAAAAATGACATTAAATATGCCACCATAGGTGGAATCTAAGAAAAACTGTAGTTTTTATTTTAAGTCACCCTGCCTTGGTGGGATACGGGCAATTTGTTGGCATGGGGGGGGGGGGGGAGTGGAATCTAGGGAATAATTATGAAACAAGCTTGGAGAGCTGAGATGAAACTACAAGACAAGTTCTAAATTCTGAAAACACAATGGAAATTTACATGCTTGTTTTCATCTTCACTTGAACCTAAGTATTAGGCTAATCTTCAAGCACATTAATCCTTTCAGTCGCGGCCCCTAAAATTAAGTGCCGACAGTATCACAATTTGTATAGAAAAAAAATAAAGTTTAACTTCTGAAATGTTAATTTTTTTTTTTTTTGAAGATAATGCCACCAAAAATGTGAAATTTCATGGAAACCTTATGAAATTATGCAGTTGCAAAGCCAGCAGTGTAGGAGCAACATGTGCATAGTTAATTTTGCTCCCCTGAGTCCTATTTAAGCCAATTCCAATACTCAATTCAATCCACTTCTTAGCTATTTCGCTAGTGTATCATCCATTCTGTCAAATGAGTACTTCTTATGAAACTGCCTATAATGCGTACAAATCGGTAATTTGGCCAATTTTATACAAAATTCAAATGCTATCCCAGCAACTGAAGTAGACCTTGCAAAAAAAAAAAATAAAATAAAAAAAAAACACTAGGGAGTTAGGGAGGCCCTTCTCTTCTTCAGGAAAATTGTCAAAAATTAAATATTTCTGCTAATCTGAACCCAATTTCAACTATTTCTAGTCTGAAACCATCTTTCATTCTATCAACTGATACAAAGAAACTACCAACACAGCCATTAAAGAAAACCACCCAAGCAAATATCTCAAAGTAGATATTTCTAATCAACCACAAGGTCAGGGGTTTGACATTCCCATCATGCACAGCATGAGGCAGGATTTTTTTCTTTTAAGGTTGTGCACGCTCACCACACAGACCCATTCTCTTATATCTAGGGCAAAATTTATTGTTCATAGCATGTTTGAAGAAGCTGGTATACAGTTTATTTCAAATTGTCCAAAATTCAGAAAGTACACAATATTTGGATTCTATAAACTTGGAATAATTTTTTTTTTCAATTCAGATAAATATCAATGATTCTTCTGAACAAGGCATACAAAATTTCTGAAATCAAAATGATCTCCAAAAATAAAGAGAAGACATTCTAATTTGTATTTCTTGGGGGTCTAAATAAATGGTTGGATTATTAACAATGGAACTTTTCTAAATTTTGGACACTTCTGCCAATGCATTACAGAATTCCAGGTAAGAGATCATGGTACACTTACCAATATTACATTCCTGTGTGTTTCTTTAATCAATTTCTCTCTCAACCCCCTGGAAAAAGTAGGTTAGAAACTTTGGGGTGTATGAATATGCAAGCACATACTACAGATATATATATAAAAAAAAAAAAATGCCTGGCGATACGATGACTGAAAAGTTACAAGATGTCTCGAGAGAGAGAGAAAATGTTGGAATTCAATACTCTGAATAAATAGTACCATACAGCAACAAAAGCCAATAATGTCAAATGAATTGTGGTAAGAAGGGATATGAATTATAATGATGATGTAAACTGTGACAAAGATGAAAGTTTAATGGAATATTTAGGCCTTGCAGGAACAGACTGTCAATCCCAACAATGACAGTCCTTTCCCCCTATCTGTGTGGCATATTGATGATGTGATACACAATTTTAGGACCACCACACTACTGCGAAGAGGTCACACACTCAACTGCAAATAAAGTTTTTGCAGGAAAGGTTTTTGCACTGCAAAATTAATGCAAGACTCAATACCATATGTGGAAGAGAAGTAAAAACAGAGCACATGAGATAATGGGCAAAGCATTACGGCCAAAATTTTACGAAGAACAAGAATTTCAGCAAGAAAAAAAGTAATAAAAATAAGAGATGTAAGTGTGTTTAGAAGTAAAAAGCTATGAGCTACATGTATGAAGCAAGCTGAGTTGCACAAATGACAAACCCCTCCTTAGAACCATTGGGTATACAGTGCTTTTTGTAGGAAAAGTTGGTACCATTATGAAATTGCTGACATTATCTTTACCAAAATTTAACTACTATTCAATTTGCTATCAATATTAATTGGCTACTGTTGTGATGTGAATATTTCTGTAATATGACAACATAATGAAAACAGTTAAAAAAAAAATTCAAGGTCCATTAGTTGCAATCCAGATTTCTTCCAAGCTCCAACACAATTCACAGCAAAGTTTGACTAAACGGAGAACCAAAGCTACTTCAACCAAATGATTGGTTCAGGCTATAAAAGTGAGAAACTCAACAAAAAAGGAAGTAATATAGATATAAAAAGTTAAAGCGGCATTATGGCCATTATGAACTGCCAGAGGAAAATCTTAAACTCAAAGATACCAGCATAGAGTATTCTTTTTTTTTTTAAATGCACCAATTCCCAATAGCTTAATCACTGAAATTAACCCTTTGACTGTCACAAGCCCATTTCTGAAACTCATTCTATGTCGCAAAATATTTGAAAGAAAAAAATATTTTTTCTTATGAAATGATAGAGAATCTTTTCCCGATGCTAATGACACCAAAAGAACAAAATTTGATGGAAAACCTACAGAATTATGCTCTCGCAAAGTCAGCGATCTCGGTGATACATACCCATCAGCAATTTCGCAGACTTTGAGCCCTCTTTTCGGCCAATTCCATTGTACCAGTTGACCAAACTCAGCTATTTCTTTAGAACTATTTCTTTTATCGAGTACAAGAAGCCGCCCATTTACTGATTTCAACTACCCAATAAAGTGGTCAGAAATTGGCAATTTGGCCAATTTCACGCAAATTAAAAAAGATGCCAATTTCAAGTTAGGGTCCAGAATAAACAATGCAGACATTCCTGACACTAAAATAACATTTTACCTTTTCATTAGTCATGCCTCCAGGCCCCTCTTATATTACTCTTGCTTTCTATTTTGACTTTTTATTCACACACAAAATAAAATAAGAGATTTACTGTTATGCAGACTACTGCATTATTGTAAAAATGGTATAAATAATATCAGTGCACTTTTGAAAGAATATCAGACTCACCAACTGACGTGTATTGGACGCGTGGCATGATCTGTTTACTTTTGAACATTGGCAAAAATCGAACATTTCCGCTACTTTGAGCTCAACTTCAAGGCTGTTTTCATCATGAAACTAATCAAAATCATCTCTATTTCTGTAATAAATTTTCCATTCTATCAAATGAGACCAAGAATATGAGAATACAATCATAAATACTATATGAAAATACACCTCAAAGTCGGCGTTTCAATCCAAAAAACATGGTCAGAGCTTTTTTTTTTCTCATTATGCACCGAGTGCCGCAGGATTTTTTTTTATATGGCACACACTGACAACACAGACCCATTCTCTCACATGTGAGCCTACCAGCTTTCTCTCACTTGATTTGAAGCTGCTAGAATTTTTGAGTATACAGTGGATCCTCAGGTAACGCCTTTAATCTGTTCCAGAGAGCTAGCCTATAGCCGAATTAATTTTCCCCATAAGAAGTAATGGAAATCCAATTAATCCGTTTCAGACAGCCAAAAGTATTAAAAAAAAAAAAAATTAAGATTAAATAAAAATATACATACAGAAAACAATAACAAATAAATATAAAGCACTAATAAAATAGATAAATGAACATTTAACATCACACTTACCTTTATTGACTTGACTTGTTGGTGTATGGTAAACACACAGGAGGCAAGAGGAAGGCAAGTTTATTATGCTTCAATATGACGCTAATACCTCTACGGCTTATCTATCACAATTCACCTAATATGACATTATAAACAATATTAATAACATAGAAACATGATATATACGGAAGAATTAATAAAATATGTCATAACGTATGATAGTAAATGGTTTAAGCGTTGTTGTTGGGTTTATAAGGGCCACTGAGAGAAGCCATACATAGTGGTGGTGGTGGAGGTGGAGGCACCAGCAGAACCAACCACCACTATCACACTTAATGTGTGTAATTTATAAATAAGAAATATTTACATTTTAATTTATAAATAAGTTTATTCAGGTATACACAAATACAGTTATGTGCACAGATTATCATACATAGCAGAATGTGTGTGTAAAGTACCTAGGATAACCCAAGAAAAGTCGGAGTGACTTGCATATTTCCACTGGGGTCCTTTTATATTTACACTTATATTTACTTTTATCCTAGGTAGTAGGTTGGTAGACAGCAGCCGCCCAGGGAGGTACTACCGTCCTGCCAAGTGAGTAAAACGAAAGCCTGTAATTGTTTTACATGATGGTAGGATTGCTGGTGTCCATTTTTGTCTCAAACATGCAAGATTTCAGGTACGTCTTGCTACTTGTACTTACACTTAGATCACACTACACATACATGTACAAGCATATACAGTGGACCCCCGCATAGCGACTTTAATCCGTGCAAGAGGGCTGATTGTTATGCGAAATGATCGGTATGCGAATGAATTTTCCCCATAAGAAATAATGGAAATCAAATTAATTCGTGCAAGACACCCAAAAGTCTGAAAAAAAATTTTTTACCACATTAAATATACATTTTCCTACACACAAAGAGAAGGATACATGCACAATAGTAGAGTAGTACATACACAATATATATTGTGCATGTACTACTCTACTAAATGAAGAATAAATGACACTTACCTTTATTGAAGATGCAGCAATGACTGATGAGACACTGTGTCCTGGGAGTGCCTTTTCCTCCTGAGTACTGTAGGTCCTGTTTGGTATTTTCTTCCAGAACAGGCCTTATCACACTGTGTATGCCACTACGATTCTTAAATCTCTCAAACCAACCTTTGCTGGCTTTAAATTCACCAATATGAGCACTAGTTCCAGGCATTTTTTCCTGTTCACCTGGGTGTTAGTCGACTGGTGTGGGTTGCATCCTGGGAGACAAGATTAAGGACCCCAATGGAAATAAGTTAGACAGTCTTCGATGACACTGACTTTTTTGGGTTATCCTGGGTGGCAAATCCTCTGGGGTTAATTGTTTCTTGGTATTCTCAATAAGCCACACCAACAACGGTGCTACAGCAGCAGCAGCAGCAGCAGCAGCTGACAGTGATACAGCAGCAGCAGACGATGCTACAGCAGCAGCAGACGGTGCTACAGCAGCAGCAGACGGTGCTACAGCAGCAGCAGACGGTGCTACAGCAGCAGCAGACGGTGCTACAGCAGCAGCAGACGGTACTACAGCAGCAGCAGCTGACGGTGGTACAACAGCAGCAGCAGCAGCTGACAGTGCTACAGCAGCAGCAGACGATGCTACAGCAGCAGCAGACGATGCTACAGCAGCAGCAGCAGCTGACGGTGGTACAACAGCAGCAGCAGCTGTACTACCAATAGTAGCGATGGTTGATTGGGGTTTATTATACAACCTGGCCAGCTCGGAGACACGCACTCCACTTTCATACTTATCAATGATCTTTTTCTTCATCTCTATAGTAATTCTCACCCTTATTGCTCTAGGGTTGGCACTAGAAGCTTTCTTGGGGCCCATGGTCACTTATTTTCCAGAAAAAATCACCAAAAACACTGTAATAATACGAAATGTTCCGATTGTATGCTTGGATGTTACCGCGGAGGCTGGCTGGTAAACAATGCCACCGGCGGCACATGTGAGGCTGGCTAAGGGCGCACATTGGACGCGTCTCGGATGAAGAGCGGTGAGCGGGTTTTTGGGCGGTATGCGAGGCAAAATTTTTGCGATAAAAGTGAGCGGTATGCGGATTGAAGGGTATGCGATGCGTACGGTATGCGGGGGTCCACTGTATATACATACCCCTCTGGGGTTTCTTCTGTTTTCTTTCTAGTTCTTGTTCTTGTTTGTTTCCTCTTATTTCCATGGGGAAGTGGACCAGAATTCTTCCTCCGTAAGCCCTGTGTGTCGTAAGAGGCGACTCAAATGCCGGGAGCAAGGGGCTAGTAACCCATTCTCCTGTATATATTACTAAACTTGAAAGGAGAAACTTTCGTTTCTCCTTTTGGGCCACCCCACCTTGGTGGGATGCAGCTGGTACGTTGAAAGAAAGAAAGATTTACTTTTATACTTACACTTACCTTGGAGGAGATGTTAGTTTAATTAGTTAAATTAGTTAGTTTGATGGAGAAGATGCTGGCAGAGGTTTGGGGTGGTGGAAGATAGCAGGCCAGCATAAGTTCAGAGGCCCTACACACATCCAACAACATTAGAGTTACTATTGTGTAGTTTTTCTATCGCTTACTCGCTTGACTTACTTGCTACACTGTTAAATCTACACCATCGCTGGCTGGCACTATAGCCTTTATCAATACCTGCTGCTTTAGTATCGTACATATCGTACAATCACTACAGAAGGCACATTCTTCCCTCTCTCTTCCTCCTCCACTTTGGTGCTTTGCTATGAGTGTTTTCTTGAATTTTATTGTTTCTTTCTTTCTTTATAATAGGGCTGGCACTAGCTTTCTTTGGGCCCATGGTGGTTTATTTAGAGTTTTTTTTTTTTTTTTTTTTTTTTTTAAAAAAGTCGGTCATCTCCCACCGAGGCAGGGTGACCCAAAAAAGAAAGAAAATCCCCAAAAAGAAAATACTTTCATCATCATTCAACACTTTCACCACACTCACACATTATCACTGCTTTTGCAGAGGTGCTCAGAATACAACAGTTTAGAAGCATATACGTATAAAGATACACAACATATCCCTCCAAACTGCCAATATCCCAAACCACTCCTTTAAAGTGCAGGCATTGTACTTCCCATTTCCAGGACTCAAGTCCGACTATATGAAAATAACCGGTTTCCCTGAATCCCTTCACTAAATATTACCCTGCTCACACTCCAACAGATCGTCAGGTCCCAAGTATCATTTGTCTCCATTCACTCCTATCTAACACGCTCGTGCAAGCTTGCTGGAAGTCCAAGCCCCTCGCCCACAAAACCTCCTTTACCCCCTCTTTCCAACCCTTTCGAGGACGACCCCTACCCCTCTTTCCTTCCCCTATAGATTTATATGCTTTCCATGTCATTCTACTTTGATCCATTCTCTCTAAATGACCAAACCACCTCAACAACCCCTCTTCTGCCCTCTGACTAATGCTTTTATTAACTCCACATCTTCTCCTAATTTCCACACTCCAAATTTTCTGCATAATATTTACACCACACATTGCCCTTAGACAGGACATCTCCACTGCCTCCAACCGTCTCCTCGCTGCTGCATTTACCACCCAAGCTTCACATCCATATAAGAGTGTTGATACTACTATACTTTCATACATTCCCTTCTTTAGAGTTATTTTAGTTATTTTAGAGTTATTTATTTATTTAGAGTTACAAGCACTAAAAACAATGGAATACTAAATATATTGTTTGCATGCTTGGAAATGTCCTCCCTGGCACACTGGCTGTACACAGAGTCATGGAATGGCCGGGCCAGCTCAGGCCGCATGGACACATTCGGGACGAAAGCCCTTAGCCGAGTTATTTGGCGTTAGCCGAGCCAATATTTTTACACCACAGCGAGCCGCTAGTCGATTTTGGTGCTAGCCGATGAAGCCTTTACCGGAGGGTCCACTGAATATGTGTCCAAAACATTGGCTCGTAAGACATACATGTACATATACGGCCGAAACAGTCAAAGGGTTAAACTAATTATACATATAATACCGAAGAGACAAAATAGCTGGAGATACAAGTAAAAAAGTAGATATGAACATAGTGGTTTATCACAAAAGGTCAGTAACAGGACATACAGCACCTGAAGTGTATACAATACACTTCAGCTGCTGTAACAATACACAAGTAAAGCCTAATAAGAGCTCAACCGTGTATTACAACAGATCAATAAAGCCACAATGTTTAACTGGCCAGCAATAAACTTGAGCCTAGTGAAAGTGAGAGATACTTATACCAAGTCTTGTGACTGAATCAAGAATACAGAATCTTATTTTTAATACTCTATTGAATCATTTGTACAATACTTATTTTAATTAATATATGAAGCCTTGGTGCTTGTTTTACTTAATTGAAATTGAAGAGAATACGACAATCAGATGATGCAAATGCAGGGTGATGCAAGATTAAACGAGAGGTTGCATATTTCTCAACACTGACAATTCACATGTTCACTTCTACTCACAGAGAAATGAGAGTAAGACGAGACTTCGCCAGAGGAGAGATTTGTTCCATCCTTTTTAGGAAACAAATTTGTTGATACATTCTTCAGTGTATTCTGGTCATGCTCTCGTAGCACTGACCTAGTTCCTCTTGAGGGAGTCTGCAGAGGTTGATAAAAATATACATTCAAGTCAAGTGATGGACTTAAAAATATTCTAAGTAACAATAAGACAAGACAGCCACTCTCTCCTCCTAGCACTAATGTTTTCATTTTTTGTTTTTAACATTGGCTGTCTCCCATCAAGGCAGGCAAAAAAAAAAAAAAAATCTTTTTACATTTAACCCTTTCAGGGTCGAGAGGCCCTCTCCTAAACTCGTTCTCAGGGTCGAAAATTTTTCGGAAAAAAAATTATTTTTTCTCATGAAAAGATAGAGAATCTTTACCCGGTCATAATTACACCAAAAGTATGAAATCTGATGGAAAACTTACAGAATTATGCTCTTGTGAAGTTAGCAGCCTTGACGATGTTTACGCATCGGCGATTTTGCCCACTTTGAGCCCTATTTTTGGCCAATTCCAGTGTACTAGTCGGCAAAAATCATAACTATTTCACTAGAACTCCATTTTTTCTATCGAATGAGTACAAGAAACCACCCATTTACCGATTTCAACTATCCAATAAAGTGGTCAGAAATGAGCAATTTTGGCAATTTCACACAAATTTCAAAAGATGCCAATTTCCGAATAGGGTCCAGAATAAACAAGACAGACATTCCTGGTACTAAAATAAAATTTTCTCTGTTCATTAGTCACATCCCCAGGCCCCTCTTACATTTCTTTTGCTTTCCACTTTGAATTTTTATTCTCACAAAAAAATAGAAGACTTAATGTTATGCAGACTACTGCATTAGTGTAGAAATGGTATAAATAATATCAGAGCACTTGTGAAAGAATATTAGACTCACCAGTTGACATGTATTGGACGCATGGCATGATTTGTTTACTTCTGAACTTTGGCAAAAATCGAACATTTCTGCTACTTTGAGCTATATTACAAGGTACTTTTCATTGTAAAACCAATCAAAATTATCTCAATTTCTGTAACATGTCTTCCATTCTATAAAATGAGACCAGGAAAATTAGAATACAACCATAAATACCATACGAAAATACAGTGCAAAGTCGCTGTTTTAAACCAAACACACTCAGTTTTTTTTATTACGCACTGTGCGCTGCAGGATTTTTTTTATACTGTGCACACTGACCACATAGACCCATTCTTTCATATGTAGGCCTACCAGCTTTCTCTCGCTAGATTTGAAGGCGCTAGAATTTATGCGTACTAGTACGTCAATAACCCTAGTGCGTAAGCCATACTAGTACGTCGGAAACCCTGAAAGGGTTAATAGTCTAACCAATAAATATTTTTGCAAGCGCACGCACACGCACATGCACACGCACGAGTTTAGGTTAGTGTCAAATTTAGCTACACACATTAACGCAAGTAAGTATATAAAGGCGAGGCTACATTTTGATGCACAAACAATAAATAGGAGCTACCAAGAAACTGAGGAGGCACATTAGTAAAAAATTTAACCCCTAAACAATGGCATAACCAGAAAAAAATTAATGAGAAAATTTTGGGGAAAAAAAAAAAATTCTTTATAGAATGAAAGGGTGCATTTTTATGAATAAAATAAAACTAAAATGAGTGGAATCCAATAAAAACCCGAGACTTTCAATATTTTGTCATCAAATTCTGAATATCCAGCAAAAGAAGGGTTAAAGCAGTTTTGTATCTTCCAAACTCAGAATACGGATATGACTTTGGTATCGTCAGCACAAACGTGATAATCAGCCTCAAGGGCATCAAACAGTGAGGATTCAAGGGGACACCAGACCAGTTCCTGCAACAAATGGCAGATAAGCCAGCTGCTAGGCATCTGCTAGCAACTGGAAACAAAAGTTTATTAAGCAGGCAACTGACAAAATCTAACCATAGGTTGAGCTTTATGAGTAAAACTGCAGAAACTTTCCATAGGTACATCTTCATTACAATGGTTTCTAAGAGCATTTCCTTGTCATGAGAGCAGTGGTGGTAGTGTGTTATATTTACATTATAATAAATGTGGCACAGTGATTCCATTTACAAATGGAATCAATGTGCCTATCATTAGGCGAATGAATTATATTCACTTCCAAAGATATATACATGTATATATATTTCTTTCTGTTATTGTGCCTCAATGACATTGGAATAGTGGGGAAGAGACTATGAGCCCAAATAGTTTCTTAAACAATGATATGTGAAATCTGGATATTCCTTGATCCCATTTGTGGCAAATGGTAACAATAGGGAGCCAATAAAATCATAAAGGCCATCCTTGAAAACACCTTAAAGTTGCAATTTGAAACCAAATGCATGGAGTTTTGTTTTTTTATACTGTGCAAACTCACCGCACAGTTCCATTCTCTCATATCTCGGACAAAATTTACCGCTCACAGCTTATCTGAGCAAGCTCATGACTTAGAACTACAGGAGGGACCCTGGCCCTCCATGACCTAGTTCTACATGATGGCCACTGCAAGGGTTAAATAACTAATCCTTAAATTTAAGTAACAGAATTGCTCATCAATGCCTAATTAAACTATTTAACAGTTCTTCACAGTAATAAAATAATCAGTACTAGTAGCATGATATATGAATGGGGTAAAAGATGTATAGACTTACAACAGGAGTTGAACGTCCCAGTGATTGCTCCTCTCCAATACGTCTCAGTTTTGAAGTCCTCAGGGTATCATTGCGTGCTATTCGCCTTTTAACAGAAGGTGGTTTGGATCCTAAACGACTCTCAGAGTTCAACAGTTTAGAGCGAGCATTTTGCTGAAAAAGATGAAATGATTACTTAACTTATTTCAACCATCTACTGTATTTTCAAAATTCATCACCAATCCAGAAGAAAATCTTTACACTGAAGATGAAAGCTCACAAATACCTTTGTGTCACATTTGGTTGTTTCCGAGAGAACGAAAACTAAGTTATTAGCAGCAATATTAAACATCTGTGGAAAGGACTGAAAGAGATAATTGCTACAAGTCAGGAATTTCGTGGTTTAGAATAAGTAAGAAATGAGAATTAAATGTTTTGTGCTTGGAGGTGAGAAGAGTGTAGAGGCAAGATATTCTTTGAGATATTAAGCGAATGTTTGTGGAATTTTTAAGCACACGAGAATAATGGTTTTGAGACCTTAGTGTTCAAATGCAAGATGCTGTGAAACGGAACACTAGAACAAGTTCTGAGCCCAGGGTTAATGATCATGGATGACCTTATGCCCAAAATATGAAGCCTCTCTACTGCTCTACACAGTAACTGGGCTGATTTCATTCCTGAATACACTTGGCCGTAAGTTATCATAGCATTCATACCGAAACAAAATTAGAATTTTTGCTATTTATTCCTAAAGTAACAAGCAAACTTGGCCTAATTCATTTGCTTTACTTTGCCAAAACATTTTACAATCTGCATCTTTTTAAAAATCCTTCACATTTCATTTTCATGTATAGGAAATAAAGTATGGTTGTTTAACACATCTGAAACTTCAAGTGGTTTCTCAGAACCCTGTATGCAAAGCAAGCTGCTGTGTGTAACATGCTTCATTTGTAAATAGTGGCCCTTATGAAACCTGTAATACTTACTCTCTCTCTCTTTTCCTGCTCCTTCTGTTCATGGTACTGGTGCCACTGATCCATTATGTAATCTGAAATTGTCTTGCCCTCCACCAGGAACTGCTGGCCATCCTTTTTCTCCCTAGCAAGTACAAGATCCTCTAGCTCCTTTTCTACACGTGGCAACTCCTGCAAAAATTAATTTTTATTGCATTAGAACAAAAAAAAAAAAATTCACACTGGCCGTTTCCCCAGTAAGGCAGGGTAAAAAAAAATAAACTTTCACCCATCACACTATCACCATCTTGCTAGAGGCACACAGATACAAAAGTTTTTAGATATCCCTCCTTTATAGTTTTTTTTATTATTATTTTTATTATCACACTGGCCGATTCCCACCAAGGCAGGGTGGCCCGAAAAAGAAAAACTTTCACCATCATTCACTCCATCACTGTCTTGCCAGAAGGGTGCTTTACACTACAGTTTTTAAACTGCAACATTAACACCCCTCCTTCAGAGTGCAGGCACTGTACTTCCCATCTCCAGGACTCAAGTCCGGCCTGCCGGTTTCCCTGAACCCCTTCATAAATGTTACTTTGCTCACACTCCAACAGCACGTCAAGTATTAAAAACCATTTGTCTCCATTCTCTCCTATCAAACACGCTCATGCATACCTGCTGGAAGTCCAAGCCCCTCGCACACAAAACCTCCTTTACCCCCTCTCTCCAACCTTTCCTAGGCCGACCCCTACCCCGCCTTCCTTCCACTACAGACTGATACACTCTTGAAGTCATTCTGTTTCGCTCCATTCTCTCTACATGTCCGAACCACCTCAACAACCCTTCCTCAGCCCTCTGGACAACAGTTTTGGTAATCCCGCACCTCCTCCTAACTTCCAAACTACGAATTCTCTGCATTATATTCACACCACACATTGCCCTCAGACATGACATCTCCACTGCCTCCAGCCTTCTCCTCGCTGCAACATTCATCACCCATGCTTCACACCCATATAAGAGCGTTGGTAAAACTATACTCTCATACATTCCCCTCTTTGCCTCCAAGGACAAAGTTCTTTGTCTCCACAGACTCCTAAGTGCACCACTCACTCTTTTTCCCTCATCAATTCTATGATTCACCTCATCTTTCATAGACCCATCCGCTGACACGTCCACTCCCAAATATCTGAATACATTCACCTCCTCCATACTCTCTCCCTCCAATCTGATATTCAATCTTTCATCACCTAATCTTTTTGTTATCCTCATAACCTTACTCTTTCCTGTATTCACCTTTAATTTTCTTCTTTTGCACACCCTACCAAATTCATCCACCAATCTCTGCAACTTCTCTTCAGAATCTCCCAAGAGCACAGTGTCATCAGCAAAGAGCAGCTGTGACAACTCCCACTTTGTGTGTGATTCTTTATCTTTTAACTCCACGCCTCTTGTCAAGACCCTCGCATTTACTTCTCTTACAACCCCATCTATAAATATATTAAACAACCATGGTGACATCACACATCCTTGTCTAAGGCCTACTTTTACTGGGAAATAATTTCCCTCTTTCCTACATACTCTAACTTGAGCCTCACTATCCTCGTAAAAACTCTTCACTGCTTTCAGTAACCTACCTCCTACACCATACACTTGCAACATCTGCCACATTGCCCCCCTATCCACCCTGTCATACGCCTTTTCCAAATCCATAAATGCCACAAAGACCTCTTTAGCCTTATCTAAATACTGTTCACTTATATGTTTCACTGTAAACACCTGGTCCACACACCCCCTACCTTTCCTAAAGCCTCCTTGTTCATCTGCTATCCTATTCTCCATCTTACACTTAATTCTTTCAATAATAACTCTACCATACACTTTACCAGGTATACTCAGCAGACTTATCCCCCTATAATTTTTGCACTCTCTTTTATCCCCTTTGCCTTTATACAAAGGAACTATGCATGCTCTCTGCCAATCCCTAGGTACCTTACCCTCTTCCATACATTTATTAAATAATTGCACCAACCACTCTAAAACTATATCCCCACCTGCTTTTAACATTTCTATCTTTATCCCATCAATCCCGGCTGCCTTACCCCCTTTCATTTTACCTACTGACTCACGAACTTCCCTCACACTCACAACTGGCTCTTCCTCACTCCTACAAGATGTTATTCCTCCTTGCCCTATACACGAAATCACAGCTTCCCTATCTTCATCAACATTTAACAATTCCTCAAAATATTCTCTCCATCTTCCCAATACCTCTAACTCTCCATTTAATAACTCTCCTCTCCTATTTTTAACTGACAAATCCATTTGTTCTCTGGGCTTTCTTAACTTGTTAATCTCACTCCAAAACTTTTTCTTATTTTCAACAAAATTTGTTGATAACATCTCACCCACTCTCATTTGCTCTCTTTTTACATTGCTTCACCACTCTCTTAACCTCTCTTTTTCTCCATAGTTTTATAGTATACTATAGTTTTATGTATACTAAATGGTGTCTCCTGTGTAGAAACTAGATAACTACCTACTTTTAAATGCCTGATCAGCCAGGCTGCTAGCAGAAACAGTCTGGATGACCAGGCAGTCAACAAGGAAGTTTAACCTGACCTTAGGTAAAGCAAGAGCACAACTCTTGAAATTAGTAACAGGAAGGTCAAATATAGTTAAAAATTGCTCATAGGTTAAAGAATTAATATTAGGCAAGTTTGGGATAATAGCTGAACTTGCATTTTGTTAATCACTGACCATTTAGATAGGAGTACAAGAACTATGTTCAAATATTTCAGTTTTACAAGCAATGGTATAAATCCACAGTTTTTTGAGATTTGAACTGGGGTCTGTGAAATGACAGTCAACCATCCTAACCACTGATACTGGTGCTGGCACAGTGGTTATGACACTGGACTGTCACTCCACAGACCCCAATTAAATTCTCTGAAAAACCTGTGGATTGTTACAAGCGTTTATGTTATCATGGCTAGTAAGGGTATAAAAATACTGACAATCAGCTGCACATATACATGCGCAACATTCTGAATGCTTTATTTTTAGGCTTTTCACTTGGCAAGAGCTTTGTCGAGTCTGAGGTTTAAAGCTCCTGGCAAGTAATGGGTATTCAGACTGTTGGATGTGTGTATCTACCTAATTCCTAAGGTTATTGAGCATTTTTTTTAATTAAAGCTTAATTTTGGCAATCTAATTAGTTCCTAGGACGTATGTAGTAGAAGTTGTCTTTGAATTTTAATAGCAAGTTATTTCTTATTACATTTTAGAGTAAAGTACACCTACCATCCGACTTACGACAGAGTTCGGTTCTGAGAAACCGGTCGTAAGTCAAAATGGTCGTAAGTCGAACTTTACTACTGAATATCAACAAAACATTTTTGTAATGACTTCATTTTATTGTTTTATTTTGGTATTTCATGTTTTACTTTACTTTTTATGTTGTTAGTACTGTATTTTATACTGTAAGGTTTAGGATAAACACTGTACAACACAAATAGTTGTTTATTTCCCAGAAATTTGGCATAAAAAACACGGCCGTAAGTCGAGTGGTCGTAAGTCGAGCAGGTCCTAAGTCGGATGGTAGGTGTATTGCATAAAATTATTATACTAGAAAACTACTCACGTTCTTTACTCTTTTCCTTTCTTTTTCTTCCTGAAGCAAGGAGCAGCCACGATTACCAAACAGTCTATTAGGGTCATTAGCTTTTTCTTCCAGTTCTACTAATTTGTTCCATATCTGGAAATATAAAGAAAACCACTTAGCAGAATGAGTTTTGTAATTCATACTGCATGTGCCAGCATACAAGTCAACTTTTTAAGCATGAAAACATCTCTTAAAAGAACTAGTGGTCAAAATAATACACCAAGTATAAAATCTGCCAATACATGGCAGAGGTGAAAATAAGGCTATAGAACATTACTGAAAGAACACAAGCCTGAATTAACATCTCAAACTTTTAGGGGTCGACTTATACACTGGCATATACAGTATTTACAGTGGATTCCATATCTTAATAAAACAAATATATAAAAACCTATTACGTGTAGACACTAGCCATGCTTCCATATATTTTTTATTTATAAGGTGGACTGGAGGGAAAATGTGGAAGTCCATTTAAGTGGAAAAGGCCTTAACACCTGGCATGCATACATGTTACCTCACTGAGTTGAGGCAGGTAGTTTTTTTGGGATTGTGTGTGCTGTTAGTGTAAGCTAGGTAATATTTATGATGGCATTTTAGAAAACAGAAAAGACACTAAAGTGTGTTATGGAATAAGTAATAGAAATGATTTTTTTAGCACCATTGTGGTAAGATTAACAAGTGGAGGAAAGTTATATCTTACTCCATCATGAGAGTGAAAACACCAATAGTACATAGATTTCTGTAAATCGAGGACCCTGTGTAATCAGCATACCTGTATAAGTACCAGGCATGAACTTAAAATGGGAAGAGCTATTATAGTGACTTGTCCACAGCCAATGCACTATGGTACTAAGGCTAATTAACCTACTTATAAGTTAACAAATCCAATAATCATCAGATTAAAACACTGTCAAAGACAATGTAATTCAACTCTGCAAAATTATAAGCTTCCTCAGAGAAATACACTGACAAGTTTTACTGTAGCGCAAAAATTTGGAGTTACACAACAATTCATGAAAGAGTAATGCCATAGGTAAACAAGCTTAACACTTACCTCATGCCTTTGTTTGATTTTCATAAAGATGAGCTTGTTATCAGAGTAATAGGTCTGCAGTTTCTGTACTTCGTTGTCATGTGCTTTTAAAACTTCGTCTGTGTAACCTTCTGTGCAAAAACAAATATAAATATGGAATAAAAAATTTGCTAAAATAACCCAGATTTTCACATTAAAATCTGGTTGTTGCTTAGCTTTCACTTAAAACAAAAATATTTCCTAGACAAATAATTTAAATTTTGACAGGCATCAAAATTTAAATTATTCGTCTTCCTCAGTTAAACTATTTCTTCTACCATTATACAGTATGATCTTTACCAACCACACTAAAGTTCATGTGTTCCTTCCTACTTCAATTTGTAATTTAAATATCGAAAAATACAAAATATAAAAATTTTAAAACACATTGGCCCTCTCCCACCAAGGCAGGGTGACCCGGAAAAGAAACTCTTTCGTCAACATTCGCACAATCACTGTCTTGCCAAAATTAAAATATGGCTCATTAAAAATGTGGGGAAGTGTCAAACCTTTATGAAGTCATGCAGAGCATGGTGAATTATCGTATTATAGCGAGATCTAAGAAAGAAGGAAAACTCAGATTCCTAGATCAAAAGAACTTCATGAAGTCATTTCCCTTGAAGGATGCAGTTCAATCAAAGCAGGTGCAATATAATTCCAAATTACATAAATTATAACCTGTATTAATAAACATATTATGACTAACAAATTCCCTTCAATCTAAAATAAATCACTAGATTTTTCAGAGGGAGGGAGAGAGTATGGAGGAGGCGAGTGTATTCAGACATTTGGGAGTGGACGTGTCAGCACATGGGTCTACAAAAGATGAGGTGAAATATAGAACTGACGTGGGGAAAAAGGCGAGTGGTGCACTGAGGAGTCTGTGGAGATAAAAACTTTATCCATGAAAGCAAAGAGGGAAATATATGAGAGTATAGTTATACCAACACTCTTGTATGAGTGTGAGGCATGGGTAAATGTTGCAACAAGAAGGTTGGAGGCAGTTATGTCATGTCTGAGGCCAATGTGTGGTGTGAATATAATGCAGAGAATCTGTAGTTTGGAAATTAGGAGGAGGTGCGGGATTACCAAAACTATTATCCAGAGGGCTGAGGAGGGTTCCTGAGATGGTTTGAACATGTAGAGAGGTTGGAACAAAATAGAATGATTTCGAGTGTATAAATCTGTAGAGGAGGAAAGGCGGGGTAGGAGTCAGCCTAGGAAAGGCTGGAGGGAGGAGGTAAAGGAGGTTTTGTGTGCGAGGGACTTGGACTTGCAGCAAGCGTGTGTGAGCATGTTAGATAGGAGTGAATGGAGACAAATGGCCTTTAAGACTTGATGTGCTGTTGGAGTGTAAACAAGGTAACATTTATGAAGGGTTTCAAGGAAACTGGCAGGCCAGACTTGATTCCTGGAGATAGAAGTACAGTGCTGGTATTCTGAAGGAAGGGTGTTAATGCTGCAGTTTTATAACTGTAGTGTAAGCATGCATTGGGCAAGACAGTGATGGAGTGAATGATGATATAAGTTGTTCTTTTTTGGGCCACCCTGCCTTGGTGGGAAATGGCCGATGTGTTAAAAAAAAAAATTCAGAGAAAAATAACTTGAGGCAGATAGCTCTAACTAATATAGTGGGTATGCACAAAAATTGTTGCCAATATAAAACACCATTATTACTCAAAGAGGCATATGGAAAATATAACAAACACGCTGCAAAAAAAGGTTTAAACAACATATCAGACAATTCTAAAGCTTCAGTAATTTCATGCACTGGTCAGGGAGGTATACCATCTTTTAGGAGTGAAGAAGAGCAGAATGTAAGTGTGGGGGAGGTACGTGAGGCATTACGTAGAATGAAAGGGGGTAAAGCAGCTGGAACTGATGGGATCATGACAGAAATGTTAAAAGCAGGGGGGGATATAGTGTTGGAGTGGTTGGTACTTTTGTTTAATAAATGTATGAAAGAGGGGAAGGTACCTAGGGATTGGCAGAGAGCATGTATAGTCCCTTTATATAAAGGGAAAGGGGACAAAAGAGACTGTAAAAATTATAGAGGAATAAGCTTACTGAGTATACCAGGAAAAGTGTACGGTAGGGTTATAATTGAAAGAACTAGAGGCAAGACAGAATGTAGGATTGCGGATGAGCAAGGAGGTTTTAGAGTGGGTAGGGGATGTGTAGATCAGGTGTTTACATTGAAGCATATATGTGAACAGTATTTAGATAAAGATAGGGAAGTTTTTATTGCATTTATGGATTTAGAAAAGGCATATGATAGAGTGGATAGAGGAGCAATGTGGCAGATGTTGCAAGTATATGGAATAGGTGGTAAGTTATTAAATGCTGTAAAGAGTTTTTATGAGGATAGTGAGGCTCAGGTTAGGGTGTGTAGAAGAGAGGGAGACTACTTCCCGGTAAAAGTAGGTCTTAGACAGGGATGTGTAATGTCACCATGGTTGTTTAATATATTTATAGATGGGGTTGTAAAGGAAGTAAATGCTAGGGTGTCTGGGAGAGGGGTGGGATTAAATTATGGGGAATCAAATTCAAAATGGGAATTGACACAGTTACTTTTTGCTGATGATACTGTGCTTATGGGAGATTCTAAAGAAAAATTGCAAAGGTTAGTGGATGAGTTTGGGAATGTGTGTAAAGGTAGAAAGTTGAAAGTGAACATAGAAAAGAGTAAGGTGATGAGGGTGTCAAATGATTTAGATAAAGAAAAATTGGATATCAAATTGGGGAGGAGGAGTATGGAAGAAGTGAATGTTTTCAGATACTTGGGAGTTGACGTGTCGGCGGATGGATTTATGAAGGATGAGGTTAATCATAGAATTGATGAGGGAAAAAAGGTGAGTGGTGCGTTGAGGTATATGTGGAGTCAAAAAACGTTATCTATGGAGGCAAAGAAGGGAATGTATGAAAGTATAGTAGTACCAACACTCTTATATGGGTGTGAAGCTTGGGTGGTAAATGCAGCAGCGAGGAGACGGTTGGAGGCAGTGGAGATGTCCTGTTTAAGGGCAATGTGTGGTGTAAATATTAGGCAGAAAATTCTGAGTGTGGAAATTAGGAGAAGGTGTGGAGTTAATAAAAGTATTAGTCAGAGGGCAGAAGAGGGGTTGTTGAGGTGGTTTGGTCATTTAGAGAGAATGGATCAAAGTAGAATGACATGGAAAGCATATAAATCTATAGGGGAAGGAAGGCGGGGTAGGGGTCGTCCTCGAAAGGGTTGGAGAGAGGGGGTAAAGGAGGTTTTGTGGGTAAGGGGCTTGGACTTCCAGCAAGCGTGCGTGAGCGTGTTAGATAGGAGTGAATGGAGACGAATGGTACTTGGGACCTGACGATCTGTTGGAGTGTGAGCAGGGTAATATTTAGTGAAGGGATTCAGGGAAACCGGTTATTTTCATATAGTCGGACTCGAGTCCTGGAAATGGGAAGTACAGTGGACCCCCGCATAACGATGGCATCACATAGCGATTATTTCGCATACCGCTTACTTTAATTGCAAAAATTTTGCCTCACATACCGCTTAAAAACCCGCTTACCGATTTTCGTCCGAGACGCGTCCAATGTGCGGCCTGAGCCACGCTCACATGTTCCGCCGGTGGCATTGTTTACCAGCCAGCCTCCGCGGTAACATCCAAGCATACAATCGGAATATTTCGTATTATTACAGTGTTTTCGGTGCTTTTTCTGGAAAATAAGTGACCATGGGCCCCAAGAAAGCTTCTAGTGCCAACCCTACAGCAATAAGGGTGAGAATTACAATAGAGATGAAGAAAAAGATCATTGATAAGTATGAAAGTGGAGTGCATGTCTCCGAGCTGGCCAGGTTGTATAATAAACCCCAATCAACCATCGCTACTATTGGTGGTACAGCTGCTGCTGCTGCTGCACTGTCAGCTGCTGCTGCTGCTGCTGCTGCTGCTGCACTGTCAGCTGCTGCTGCTGCTGTAGCACCGTTGTTGGTGTGGCTTATTGAGAATACCAAGAAACAATTAACCCCAGAGGATTTGCCACCCAGGATAACCCAAAAAAGTCAGTGTCATCGAAGACTGTCTAACTTATTTCCATTGGGGTCCTTAATCTTGTCTCCCAGGATGCAACCCACACAAGTCGACTAACACCCAGGTGAACAGGGAAAAATGCCTGGAGCTAGTGCTCATATTGGTGAATTTAAAGCCAGCAAAGGTTGGTTTGAGAGATTTAAGAATCGTAGTGGCATACACAGTGTGATAAGGCCTGTTCTGGAAGAAAATGCCAAACAGGACCTACAGTACTCAGGAGGAAAAGGCACTCCCAGGACACAGTGTCTCATCAGTCATTGCTGCATCTTCAATAAAGGTGTCATTTATTCTTCATTTAGTAGACTAGTACATGCACAATATATACTGTGCATGTACTACTCTACTATTGTGCATGTATCCTTCTCTTTGTGTGTGGGAAAATGTATATTTCATGTGGTAAAATTTTTTTTTTCATACTTTTGGGTGTCTTGCACGGATTAATTTTATTTCCATTATTTCTTATGGGGAAAATTCATTCACATAACGATTATTTCGCATAACAATTACCCCTCTTGCACGGATTAAAATCGTTAACCGGGGGTCCACTGTACAACGCCTGCACTTTAAAGGAGGGGTTTGGGATATTGACAGTTTGGAGGGATATGTTGTGTATCTTTATATGTGTATGCTTCTAGACTGTTGTATTCTGAGCACCTCTGCAAAAACAGTGATAATGTGCGAGTGTGGTGAAAGTGTTGAATGATGATGAAAGTATTTTCTTTTTGGGGATTTTCTTTCTTTTTTGGGTCACCCTGCCTCAGTGGGAGACGGCCGACTTGTTGAAAAAAAAAAAAAAAAAAAAAAATATATGAAAGAAAAATAAGAATGGGAGAGGAAAAAATATGAGTCAAGAAAGGACAAAAAAGAAAAGAGAAAGGAGATACTGCATAGTGTATTTTTTCACAGATTAAAATACTATACGAAAGAAGTGAATGTTCCTAAACCTTTAAATGCATAAATAAGGTTTTATATCTTTTATATTCACATACCAGCAAAGTATGGAGTAAAGGCATTTCTTTCGTTTTCACTGATGTAGCACTTATCCCACAAAACTTCCAACTCACGCCGTAACTTATTAATGAACCTTGCCATATTTTGGTGTTTCAACTCCTCTAGACGATGCATCTCTTGCTGAAGCTGCAAGGAGGAAAAAATTACTCTTAAAGATTATAAAATAAATTACTGAAAAATAATGATCCAACAGTAAATAATTTAGTTTACAACTATAGCTCTACTACAATGGAGTGAATCTGACAAGCTACTAGTTGGGGGCATTGCCAGAAAAACTCGACTCCTGCAATCCCTTATATGCGAGGTAAAAAAGACACTTTTGCACTAATGAAGCATTTATTATGGAAGTATTCACCACAATTAGTGAGTACAAAGACTATCACAATTAAAATAACCCACATCAATTTAAAAATGCCTTCACCTGTTAATGTCCAAACTCAAAGGTCCTCAGAAGTCCCTATAGGAATGGCAGTAATTTTGAAAAATCAAGACTTCAGCAAAGGTAGAAATCAGGTTCAGTTACAAGGGGCTCCACAATTATTGCGTGCATGGATCCCTCTCCTATTAAACTTGACGAATTACGAACGAATGCATAGACTGGTGCTAGATTTGAAGGTACTATGCCATGAAGAAAGCCAAGATACATCAGGAAGAAATAGACAAGACAAGAATAAGCTTTAAAAGGAAGAACAAAGAATACGATGACATACATGGAAACTGCACAACATTATAAAGAAAGCCACCAAATTCACCATCACACATTCAACATTTTTGTAATAGCTGTGAGCAGAAATTACAATTTAAACGCTCCAAACTGCAACATCCCCACCTACCCTTCCGAGTGCAGCTCTGTAAGTAGTAAATAAGTGGAACAAATGAGGCATTAATACACTGGTGACAATACATACTGGAGTATTGAGGCAGAATTAGCAATATTGCAGAAATTGGTAACAAACTATGAGTCAAGGGTCAAATAAGTTAATTAAATGTTAGGTAAAAGGACACAAGTGCAACTAATGTGATTTTATTGTGGCAATGTTTCGCTCTCCAGGAGCTTTATCAAGCTGTAATGGCTCTCCAGGAGCTTTATCAAGCTGTAATGGCTCTCCAGGAGCTTTATCAAGCCGTAACGGCTCGATAAAGCTCCTGGAGAGCGAAACGTTGCCACAATAAAATGTCACATTAGTTGCACTTGTGTCCTTTTACCTGACATATTGTCGGTAATTCTACCAACATTTATACAAGTTTATTACAGAAAGTGACTACCTATTTGTAGCTGTAGGAGCAGAGTTAAACCCATGGTATTCTGCCTTTAGTATTTGGGCTACCGTAAAGGTCCAAGTTTTCAATGGCTATAGCACATGTATATTACCTCCTCTTCTACAACTGCAAATTAAAACTTTCTTTTATCCTTTTGATGGCTCCTTCATGTCAGTTTTTAGTTATAATCTCTTGTACTGATAGCTGATTGGGTTAGGAAAGAAAACAGAGAAATGCAAGTTTTTTTTTTTTTTTTTTTTTAAACCATATAGTTTTTGAACTGTAGTAATGGCACACCTCCGGCAAGACAGTGATGAAATGAGTGACGAAAATGTCTCTTCTTTTTCCAGGTTACCTTGCCAATCATAAAAAAAAAAAAAAAATCTCACCACGGTAGTACAGACCCAAACAAAGCATTCACTATTGGTCATTTAACCCTTAAATGGTCCAAACGTATATATACGTTTTTTCAACATCTGAAAGTATGTAAAAAAAGGTAGATCTTTCTTGTTTTACATGTGAAAACGTGTAAAAAAACTTTTATCAACATTTTTTTTTTTGTTACATTTGAAAATATGTAAAAAAAATTAAATCTACTTTTGTAACGTTACGAATTTGAACGTCGATCTGTTTGGACCGTTTAAGGGTTAATAACTACCTTGCCAGAAATGCAAAGACATCACATTGCAAAGGAGTATCTGAATGACCACATCCTCACCAATCTGACATTGTACCTTCCACCTTCTGAACAACAACCACCCCAACCATCTTTCAGAGTGCAGGCATTATACTTCCCAACAACTGACTTTAGTTATACAGGTTTTTACATTCTAAATTGCTAATTTCTGAACTTAAACCTCAAACAACTGATAAACTACATTCACTTTTTTAGCTATCTGGACTTACCTTCTTTAACACTGATGGAGTATGGCCATGTATTGTATCAAGAAAGATGTCACGCTCACTGGGATCAACCTCAAGACGGTCATAGAGAAGTCTAATGTGATTGTGAAGGTGCAGACTTTCCCTCTCATTTTCCTTTACCTAAAATAATATAACATTCAGTCAAACATTAATGAACAAGGTAAACATGACTGTTCAGCAGTGAAACATTGTTAAATATTGCTAAGCAGCAATGCATTTCAAAATTACTTACTAAACTCCTTTCACAGTACAATTTACATCATGGCAACTAATAGCAAAAAATTTTATTTGATGTATACACTCATTCTGAAATATTAAATATCAGTGTGTGACTAGTTAATGGTCCAAGGTGGACCAAAACTTGGTCATGTTTCTTTTTCCTATGTGCAGGTTATTTTTTTTTTTTCTTCAACAAGGCGGCCATCTCCCACCGAGGCAGGGTGATCCAAAAAGAAAGAAAATCCCCAAACAGAGAATACTTTCATCATCATTCAACACTTTCACCACACTCACACATAATCAGTTTTTGCAGAGGTGCTCAGAACACAACAGTTTAGAAGCATATACGTATAAAGATACGCAACATATCCCTCCAAACTGCTAACATCCCAAAACCCCTCCTTTAGAGTGCAAGCACTGTACTTCCCATTTCCAGGACTCAAGTCCGGCTATATAAAAATAACTGGTTTCCCTGAATCCCTTCACTAAATATTACCCAGCTCACACTCCAACAGATCGTCAGGTCCCAAATACCATTCGTCTCCATTCACTCCTATCGAACACGCTCATGCACGCCTGCTGGAAATCCAAGCCCCTTGCCCACAAAACCTCCCTTACCCCTTCCTTCCAACCTTTTCGAGGACGACCCCTACCCCGCCTTCCTTCTCCTACAGATTTAAATGCTCTCCATGTCATTCTACTTTGATCCATTCTCTCTAAATGACCAAACCACCTCAACAACCCCTCTTCAGCCCTCTGACTAATACTTTTATTAACTCCACACCTTCTAATTTCCACACTCCTAATTTTCTGCATAATATTTACACCACACATTGCCCTTAGACAGGACATCTCCACTGCCTCCAACCGCCTCCTCGCTGCTGCATTCACAACCCAAGCTTCACACCCATATAAGAGTGTTGGTACTACTATACTTTCATACATTCCCTTCTTTGCCTCCATAGATAAAGTTTTTTGACTCCACATATACCTCAATGCACCACTCACCTTTTTTCCCCTAATCAATTCTATGATTAACCTCATCCTTCATAAATCCATCCGCCGACACGTCAACTCCCAAGTATCTGAAAACATTCACTTCTTCCATACTCCTCTCCAATTTGATATCCAATTTTTCTATATCTAAATCATTTGATACCATCATCACCTTACTCTTCTCTATGTTCACTTTCAACTTTCTACCTTTACACACACTACCAAACTCATCCACTAACCTTTGCAATTTTTCTTTAGAATCTCCGATAAGCACAGTATCATCAGCAAAAAGTAACTGTCAATTCCCATTTTGTATTTGATTCCCCATAATTTAATCCCACCCCTCTCCCAAACACCCTAGCATTTACTTCTTTTACAACCCCATCTATAAATATATTAAACAACCATGGTGACATTACACATCCCTGTCTAAGACCTATTTTCACCGGGAAGTATTCTCCCTCTCTTCCACACACCCTAACCTGAGCCTCACTATCCTCATAAAAACTCTTTACAGCATTTAGTAACTTACCACCTATTGCATATACTTGCAACATCTGCCACATTGCTCCTCTATCCACTATTATATGCCTTTTCTAAATCCATAAATGCAATAAAAACTTCCCTACCTTTACCTAAATACTGTTCACATATGTTTCAATGTAAACACTTGATCTACACATCCCCTACCCACTCTGAAACCTCCTTGCTCATCTGCAATCCTACGTTCTGTCTTACCTCTATTTCTTTCAATTATAACCCTACCATACACTTTTCCTGGTATACTCAGTAAACTTATTCCTCTATAATATTTACAATCTCTTTTGTCCCCCTTCCCTTTATATAAAGGGACTATACATGCTCTCCGCCAATCCCTAGGTACCTTCCCCTCTTTCATACATTTATTAAACAAAAGTACCAACCACTCCAACACTATATCCCCCCCTGCTTTTAGCATTTCTGTCATGATCCCATCAGTTCCAGCTGCTTTACCCCCTTTCATTCTACGTAATGCCTCACGTACCTCCCCCACACTTGCATTCTGCTCTTCTTCACTCCTAAAAGATGGTATACCTCCCTGGCCAGTGCATGAAATTACCACCTCCCTTTCTTCCTCAACATTTAAAAGTTCCTCAAAATATTCTCGCCATCTACCTAATACCTCCCTCTCCCCATCTACTAACTCCCCTACTCTGTTTTTAACTGACAAATCCATACGTTCCCTAGGCTTTCTTGTTTAACTCACTCCAAAATTTTTTCTTATTTTCATTAAAATTTCTTGACAGTGCCTCTCCCATTCTATCATCTGCTCTCCTATTGCACTCTCTCACCACTCTCTTCACCTTTCTTTTAATCTCCATATACTCTGCTCTTCTCATAACACTTCTGCTTTGTACAAACCTCTCATAAGCTAACTTTTTCTCTTTTATCACACCCTTTACTTCATCATTCCACCAATCACTCCTCTTTCCTCCTGCACCCACCCTCCTATAACCACAAACTTCTGCCCCACATTCTAATACTGCATTTTTAAAACTATTCCAACCCTCTTCAACCCCACCACTACTCATCTTTGCACTAGCCCACCTTTCTGCCAATAGTCGCTTATATCTCACTCGAACTTCCTCCTCCCTTAGTTTATACACTTTCACTTCCCTCCTACTTGTTGCCACCTTCCTCTTGTCCCATCTACCTCTTACTCTAACTGTAGCTACAACTAAATAATGATCCGATATATCAGTTGCCCCTCTATAAACATGTACATCCAGGAGCCTACCCATCAACCTTTTATCCACCAATACATAATCAAACAAACTACTTTCATTACGTGCTACATCATACCTTGTATATTTATTTATCCTCTTTTTCATAAAATATGTATTACTTATTACCAAATCTCTTTCTACACATAGCTCAATTAAAGGCTCCCCATTTACATTTACCCCTGACACCCCAAATTTACCTACTACTCCCTCCACAACATTTTTACCCATTTTAGTATTGAAATCCCCAACCACAAGTACTCTCACACTTGGTTCAAAACTCCCCATGCATTCACTCAACATTTCCCAAAATCTCCCTCTCTCCTCTACACTTCTTTCTTCTCCAGGTGCATATACGCTTAATATAACCCACTTTTCACATCCAACCTTTATTTTACTCCACATAATCCTTGAATTAATACATTTGTAGTCCCTCTTTTCCTGCCATATCTTATCCTTCAACATTATTGCTACTACTCCTTTAGCTCTAACTATTTGAAACCCCTGATCTAATCCCATTTATTCCTCTCCACTGAAACTCTCCCACCCCCTTCAGCTTTGTTTCACTTAAAGCCAGGACATCCAGCTTCTTCTCATTCATAGCATCCACAATCATCTCTTTCTTATCATTTGCACAACATCAACGCACATTCAGACTTCCCACTTTGACAATTTTCTTATTCTTTTTAGTAATCTTTACAGGAAAAGGGGTTACTAGCCCATTGTTCCCAGCATTTTAGTTGACTTTTACAACACACATGGCTTACAGAGGGAAGATTCTTATTCCACTTCCCCATGGATATAAAAGGAAAAGTAATAAGGCCAAGAACTATTAAGATAAAATCACAGAAAACTCAGATGAGTGTGTATAAATAAACGTGTACATGTATGTGTAGTGTGACCTAAGTGTAAGTAGAAGTAGCAAGACATACCTGTAATCTTGCATATTTATTAGACAGACAAGACACCAGCAATCCTACCATCATGTAAAACAATTACAGGCTTTCGTTTTACACTCACTTGGCAGGACGGTAGTACCTCCCTGGGTGGTTGCTGTTATGTGTGTGTATTAAAAACATTCTGTTCAAACTGTTTACTTGAAATGTGTGCAAATGTACAGATACCCAATGCCCACCATCAAAACCATCAATCAAAATGCAATTATTCATACAGTAAACCCTCTTATAAAGTACTACTATGTGGCACAATTTAATAAACACGTTTGAAAAAATGCAACCAAAATTGCATAGCACATGAAAAGCCTTGACAATACTTTTTGTGTTGAAGCATCAAATTACACTTAAAATCTAGCTACTACAGTACATTAAATTTTTCCCTATCAGAATCAAGTTGGTCCCTAAATGTAGTGATCATTTTCTCATTAACTTTAACACTATAAAATCACACATTTATCAGATTTCACTCATTTTAGTCTCGCTATTTAGGAAAGCAAACTATCGATCTTTAAGAATTTTTTTTTTTTAACCTTCCCACACAAGGGAAATTTTTTTCAAGGGTCTCCTACAGTTAAAAGGTTAATCAATGCGTGTTTTCTAAACCATTTATTCACTTACACTTACTCTCTGGCATTGTTTCATGCCTTACTATGCTAACACACAATTCTGAAACTTTTTATCATCCCATTAACTAAGCTGGAATTATTTGCAATTTTTTTTTTTTTTTTTTTTTTTTTAACAAGTTGGCCCTCTTCCACCATGGCAGGGTGACCCAAAAAAGAAAAACACTTTCACCATCATTCACACAATCACTGTCTTTGCAGAGGCACCCAGATATGACAGTTTAGATACCACTCCAAACAGCCAATATCCCAACCCCTCCCCCAAAGTGCAGGCATTGTACTTCCCACCTCCAGGACTCAAGTCCAGCTAACCAGTTACAATGTTAAATGTCCTACATATTCATATTCATCTTGGATACTTGGCCTTTATATTACTAATAATTTGTACCATTACAATTTTATTAATAAAATTAAACATGAAAATACATCTCACCATTTGTTCATATCTTTCATTGAGTTGTTTCATCTGATGGAGGTTGCTGCGAGAGAGAGTAAACAAGTCTTCTACATCAGAAAGAACATTGAGCTCCAAGGAAGAATTAGCCTTCAACTCAAGTTCATCCAAAAGCCTCGACAAATTGGACTTAAGATGACGGAAGGTCTTCTCCCGATTTACCTGTAGTAATGAACATTGTGTAAGTACAGCACAATAAATAATTATTAAATTGAAGATGCACAAAACTATTTTATGTATGTATACAACAGGTAACTATGATAATTTTTCCCCTAACTCATTTAATACATGCACATCCATGCACATCATAAGAGAAGACAAATGCCAGGAGCAAGGGACAAGTAACCACTTCTACTGCACAAATTACTAAATGCCTCAATGGGAGACGGCAGACTTGTTGGGGAAAAAAAAACGGGGGGGGTGGGACTTTGTTTCTTCTTTTTCAGGTTACTCTCTGCCTTGGCAGAATACGACCAATGTGTTAAAAAAGTGTATGTATATACAGTGCTAAAACTACCTCAAAAGCCTCTACTTACTATTGTATAGTATAATCACTACCTGAAGGTGTATAGTATATCTAATACCTGCTGAAACTTCACAAATTACCAACAAACTAGAATTTTTTTTTTTTTTTTTTTTTTTTCAACAAGTCGGCCGTCTCCCACCGAGGCAGGGTGACCCAAAAAAGAAAGAAAATCCCCAAAAAGAAAATACTTTCATCATCATTCAACACTTTCACCACACTCGCACATTATCACTGTTTTTGCAGAGGTGCTCAGAATACAACAGTCTAGAAGCATAAACATATAAAGATACACAACATATCCCTCCAAACTGCCAATATCCCAAACCCCTCCTTTAAAGTGCAGGCATTGTACTTCCCATTTCCAGGACTCAAGTCCGACTATATGAAAATAACCGGTTTCCCTGAATCCCTTCACTAAATATTACCCTGCTCACACTCCAACAGATCGTCAGGTCCCAAGTACCATTCGTCTCCATTCACTCCTATCTAACACGCTCACGCACGCTTGCTGGAAGTCCAAGCCCCTTACCCACAAAACCTCCTTTACCCCCTCTCTCCAACCCTTTCGAGGACGACCCCTACCCCGCCTTCCTTCCCCTATAGATTTATATGCTTTCCATGTCATTCTACTGTGATCCATTCTCTCTAAATGACCAAACCACCTCAACAACCCCTCTTCTGCCCTCTGACTAATACTTTTATTAACTCCACACCTTCTCCTAATTTCCACACTCCGAATTTTCTGCATAATATTTACACCACACATTGCCCTTAAACAGGACATCTCCGCTGCCTCCAACCGTCTCCTCGCTGCTGCATTTACCACCCAAGCTTCACACCCATATAAGAGTGTTGGTACTACTATACTTTCATACATTCCCTTCTTTGCCTCCATAGATAACGTTTTTTGACTCCACATATACCTCAACGCACCACTCACCTTTTTTCCCTCATCAATTCTATGATTAACCTCATCCTTCATAAATCCATCCGCCGACACGTCAACTCCCAAGTATCTGAAAACATTCACTTCTTCCATACTCCTCCTCCCCAATTTGATATCCAATTTTTCTTTATCTAAATCATTTGACACCCTCATCACCTTACTCTTTTCTATGTTCACTTTCAACTTTCTACCTTTACACACATTCCCAAACTCATCCACTAACCTTTGCAATTTTTCTTTAGAATCTCCCATAAGCACAGTATCATCAGCAAAAAGTAACTGTGTCAATTCCCATTTTGAATTTGATTCCCCATAATTTAATCCCACCCCTCTCCCAAACACCCTAGCATTTACTTCCTTTACAACCCCATCTATAAATATATTAAACAACCATGGTGACATTACACATCCCTGTCTAAGACCTACTTTTACCGGGAAGTAGTCTCCCTCTCTTCTACACACCCTAACCTGAGCCTCACTATCCTCATAAAAACTCTTTACAGCATTTAATAACTTACCACCTATTCCATATACTTGCAACATCTGCCACATTGCTCCTCTATCCACTCTATCATATGCCTTTTCTAAATCCATAAATGCAATAAAAACTTCCCTATCTTTATCTAAATACTGTTCACATATATGCTTCAATGTAAACACCTGATCTACACATCCCCTACCCACTCTAAAACCTCCTTGCTCATCCGCAATCCTACATTCTGTCTTACCTCTAATTCTTTCAATTATAACCCTACCGTACACTTTTCCTGGTATACTCAGTAAGCTTATTCCTCTATAATTTTTACAGTCTCTTTTGTCCCCTTTCCCTTTATATAAAGGGACTATACATGCTCTCTGCCAATCCCTAGGTACCTTCCCCTCTTTCATACATTTATTAAACAAAAGTACCAACCACTCCAACACTATATCCCCCCCTGCTTTTAACATTTCTGTCATGATCCCATCAGTTCCAGCTGCTTTACCCCCTTTCATTTTACGTAATGCCTCACGTACCTCCCCCACACTTACATTCTGCTCTTCTTCACTCCTAAAAGATGGTATACCTCCCTGACCAGTGCATGAAATTACTGCCTCTGTTTCTTCCTTAACATTTAAAAGTTCCTCAAAATATTCTCGCCATCTACCCAATACCTCCATCTCCCCATCTACTAACTCCCCTACTCTGTTTTTAACTGACAAATCCATATTTTCCCTAGGCTTTCTTAACTTGTTTAACTCACTCCAAAATTTTTTCTTATTTTCATTAAAATTTCTTGACAGTGCCTCTCCCACTCTATCATCTGCTCTCCTTTTGCACTCTCTCACCACTCTCTTTACCTTTCTTTTACTCTCCATATACTCTGCTCTTCTTATAACACTTCTGCTTTGTAAAAACCTCTCATAAGCTACCTTTTTCTCTTTTATCACACCCTTTACTTCATCATTCCACCAATCACTCCTCTTTCCTCCTGCCCCCACCCTCCTATAACCACAAACTTCTGCCCCACATTCTAATACTGCATTTTTAAAACTATTCCAACCCTCTTCAACCCCCCCACTACTCATCTTTGCACTAGCCCACCTTTCTGCCAATAGTCGCTTATATCTCACCCGAACTTCCTCCTCCCTTAGTTTATACACTTTCACTTCCCTCTTACTTGTTGTTGCCACCTTCCTCTTTTCCCATCTACCTCTTACTCTAACTGTAGCTACAACTAAATAATGATCCGATATATCAGTTGCCCCTCTATAAACATGTACATCCTGGAGCCTACCCATCAACCTTTTATCCACCAATACATAATCTAATAAACTACTTTCATTACGTGCTACATCATACCTTGTATATTTATTTATCCTCTTTTTCATAAAATATGTATTACTTATTACCAAATTTCTTTCTACACATAGCTCAATTAAAGGCTCCCCATTTACATTTACCCCTGGCACCCCAAATTTACCTACTACTCCCTCCATAACATTTTTACCCACTTTAGCATTAAAATCCCCAACCACCATTACTCTCACACTTGATTCAAAACTCCCCACGCATTCACTCAACATTTCCCAAAATCTCTCTCTCTCCTCTACACTTCTCTCTTCTCCAGGTGCATACACGCTTATTATAACCCACTTTTCACATCCAATCTTTATTTTACTCCACATAATCCTTGAATTAATACATTTATAGTCCCTCTTTTCCTGCCATAGCTTATCCTTCAACATTATTGCTACTCCTTCTTTAGCTCTAACTCTATTTGAAACCCCTGACCTAATCCCATTTATTCCTCTCCACTGAAACTCTCCCACCCCCTTCAGCTTTGTTTCACTTAAAGCCAGGACATCCAGCTTCTTCTCATTCATAACATCCACAATCATCTCTTTCTTATCATCTGCACAACATCCACGCACATTCAGACTTCCCACTTTGACAATTTTCTTCTTCTTATTCTTTTTAGTAATCTTTACAGGAAAAGGGGTTACTAGCCCATTGTTCCCGGCATTTTAGTTGACTTTTACAACACGCATGGCTTACGGAGGAAAGATTCTTATTCCACTTCCCCATGGATATAAAAGGAAAATTAATAAGACCAAGAACTATTAAGATAAAATCAAAGAAAACTCAGATGAGTGTGTATAAATAAATGTGTACATGTATGTGTAGTGTGACCTAAGTGTAAGTAGAAAGTAGCAAGACATGCCTGTAATCTTGCATATTTATGAGACAGACAAAAGACATCAGCAATCCTACCATCATGTAAAACAATCACAGGCTTCGTTTTACACTCACTTGGCAGGACGGTAGTACCTCCCTGGGTGGTTGCTGTCTACCAACCTACTACCTAAAAAAATAGGGATTAATTACCATCAGTCCATCATGAGTATTAGTGTCATTTCAGTGAAGGATGAATTACAATGTCCTCTAAGTTAAATTTCCAATTTCCATCTTAGTTATAAATTATTCCATTCATGGGAGTATCACCCGGGTCTTGTGAAGCAAACTAACCGCATTAGTTAGTTTGTGCTAACTCGTCCTTAAACAGACTTTTAAACTTAATTTGAGAAGAGAATATTTCTTTAAGGCATACTATGATCTAATATTTATAACAAAGTAAAATAATAAGAAAATAATAAGGATTCAAAAATTTAGCTCAGCTATTTTTTTTTTTTTTTTTTTTTTTTTTTTTAAAGATTTAAAAATCATTTGAACCTTTTAGTTATTCAATGTTTTGAACAGAAAAAATATTAATCTGTTATTAGAACTGCCAATTTGCTGCTGCTGCTGTTATCACAGCCAGTTTGCTGCTATATTATATAAATCAACATCTTTCTGTACTAAAAATAATCAAAACCATTAAGTCACAGTGCATAATTTACACCCATAATGTAATCCGGTCACAGGCGAGATTAAATTTACAAAAACACTTGGCAAACCAAGGTAGCTCAGTTCCTCAGGTAGGCCTGACACTGATGTGTGTCCCTTAACCTTTGAAGCATTAAGGAAATATATTTGAGATGGTATTTATGTATGATGCCAAATTACCTAAAGAAACTTTGGATAGGATGGGACTAAACTAAATTCCAGGCTAACCTAGCAAGACATGCCTTTCTAAATTATTTTTCCATCACATCCTCATTCTCTTCATGGGATAGTGAAGAATTCTTTCCCAGCGAGTCGTGTGTGTCACACGAGTTGACTAAAATGCCAGGAGCAAGGGGCTAGTAACCCCTTCTCCTGTATAAATTACTAAATTTAAAAATAAAAGCTTTAGTTTTTTTTGGGTCACCCTGCCTCTGTGGAAGATGGCCAGCATTAAAAACAAATCCTAGCATTCTTAAAGAACTTGCTCCAGTTATTCAAAATGACCTGATTACTACCTGTTGCTGACTTTAAAAAAAAAATTAGCACTAACTACAAATATTCGTGATCAGTTTCATTAACCACATTTAAATAAAGGAAAAAGCAAAATTTACTTTCTCTTGTTCCAGAGTGCGAATTCTTCTTTCCAAGTCCTCCAAATCTTCTTTGGACGGTATTGGTTTCTTTGGCACATTGCTCGGCTCTTCAACGAGACGTTCACAAAGCTCCTATTAAAACAACAAAGAAAAATTAGCATCTTATCTAGCCCAACTGACACTCTTATAATAATAGTAACAGTAGGCCTTAAACAGGAGTGTGTAATGTCACCATGGTTGTTTAACATATTTATAGATGGAGCTGTAAAACAAGTAAATGCTAGGGTATTGGGGAGAGGGGTGGAATTAAATTATGGGGAATCAAATACAAAATACTTCAGTGAGATATGGCCAGTTTGTTGAAAGAATACAAAATGGGAGTTGACAGTTACTTTTTGCTGATGATACTGTGCTTTTGGGAGAATCTAAAGAGCAGTTGCATAGGTTAGTGGACAGGTTTGGAAGGGTGTGTAAAGAAATAAAGTTGAAAGTGAACATAGATAAGAGTAAGGTGATGAGGGTATCAAATGAGTTAGGTAAAGAAAAACTGATTATCATATTGGAGAGAGGGAGTATGAAAGAAGTGAATGTGTTCAGATATTTGGGAGATTTGTCAGCAGATGGGTTTATGAAGGATGAGGGTAATCACAGAAATGAAGAAGAAAAAAAGGCGAGTGGTGCATCGAGATGTCTATAGAAAAAAAAAACAAAAAAAAAAAAAGTGTCCACAAAAGCAAAGAAGGGAATGTACAAGAGTACAGTATAGTGGTACCAACACTCTTATATGGGTGTGCAGCATGGGTTGTGAATGCTGCAGCAAGGAGGATAGAGGCAGTGGAGATGTGTCTAAGGGTAATGTGTGGTGTAAATATTATGCAGAGAATTCGTAGTGTGAAATTAGGTGTGGAGTTACAAAAAGTATTTTTCAGAGGGCTGAAGAAGTGTTATTGAGGTGGTTTGGTCATTTAGAGAGGATGGAACAAAACAGAATGACTTGGAGGGTGTATAAATCTGTAGTGGAGGGGAGGAGGGGTAGGGGTCATCCTAGAAAAGGATGGAGGGAGGGAGGGAGTGAGATTTTGTGTGCAAGGGGCCTGGACATACAGGAGGCACATGTGAGCTTGTTAGATAGGAGTGAATGGAGACGAATGGTTTTTGGGACCTGACAAACTGTTGGGAGTGAGAGCAGGGTAATATTTTGTGAAGAGATTCAAGGAAGCTGGTTAGCCAGATTTGAGTCCTGGAGGTAGGAAGTTCAATGCCTGCACTTTAAAGGAGGGGTTTAGGATGTTGGCTGTTTGGAGTGACATCTAAACTGTCATATCTGGGCACCTCTGCAAAGAGTGATTATGTGAGAATGATAGTGAGTTTTTTTTTTTTTTTTTTTTTTTGGGGGGGGGGGGGAGTCACCCTGCCTCAGTGGAAGGCAGCCAGCAAGTTAAAAAAATATATATATAATAGAAACAAGTTCGAAAAAGTTTGCTACATGCCAGAAGGTTCATGGTAACCTGACCCCAATTGTAGCACTGGGAGCTAATTCTTAAAAAGGCCAACCACTGGGTAGTCAGGTTATTGCACAAATTTTTCCATATGTAACGTTGTGCTCCGTGCAATGTGTGCTGATGAACAACCTACCTCTCTCATTCACTCTCAGCTCCTCATGGTAACAAAACCTCCAGTTTCTCTCGTACCTCAGCTTGGTTCATCTACCTAACCAGCTACATCTATCACATACTTAATTTAAGCCAGTTATATTAGACAGCAGCTTATAATTAATGACACTGGCAGTACTTGACCTCACTGCAACACAAATGAGGATAACAGTAGAAAGCTAAAACAATTTCCCCTCTCACTTTATACGAATTGTAATAAATTTTTTTATTTTTTTTTATTATCACACCGGCCGATTCCCACCAAGGCAGGGTGGCCCGAAAAAGAAAAACTTTCACCATCATTCACTCCATCACTGTCTTGCCAGAAGGGTGCTTTACACTACAGTTTTTAAACTGCAACATTAACACCCCTCCTTCAGAGTGCAGGCACTGTACTTCCCATCTCCAGGACTCAAGTCCGGCCTGCCGGTTTCCCTGAATCCCTTCATAAATGTTACTTTGCTCACACTCCAACAGCACGTCAAGTATTAAAAACCATTTGTCTCCATTCACTCCTATCAAACACGCTCACGCATGCCTGCTGGAAGTCCAAGCCCCTCGCACACAAAACCTCCTTTACCCCCTCCCTCCAACCCTTCCTAGGCCGACCCCTACCCCGCCTTCCTTCCACTACAGACTGATACACTCTTGAAGTCATTCTGTTTCGCTCCATTCTCTCTACATGTCCGAACCACCTCAACAACCCTTCCTCAGCCCTCTGGACAACAGTTTTGGTAATCCCGCACCTCCTCCTAACTTCCAAACTACGAATTCTCTGCATTATATTCACACCACACATTGCCCTCAGACATGACATCTCCACTGCCTCCAGCCTTCTCCTCGCTGCAACATTCATCACCCACGCTTCACACCCATATAAGAGCGTTGGTAAAACTATACTCTCATACATTCCCCTCTTTGCCTCCAAGGACAAAGTTCTTTGTCTCCACAGACTCCTAAGTGCACCACTCACTCTTTTTCCCTCATCAATTCTATGATTCACCTCATCTTTCATAGACCCATCCGCTGACACGTCCACTCCCAAATATCTGAATACGTTCACCTCCTCCATACTCTCTCCCTCCAATCTGATATTCAATCTTTCATCACCTAATCTTTTTGTTATCCTCATAACCTTACTCTTTCCTGTATTCACCTTTAATTTTCTTCTTTTGCACACCCTACCAAATTCATCCACCAATCTCTGCAACTTCTCTTCAGAATCTCCCAAGAGCACAGTGTCATCGGCAAAGAGCAGCTGTGACAACTCCCACTTTGTGTGTGATTCTTTATCTTTTAACTCCACGCCTCTTGCCAAGACCCTCGCATTTACTTCTCTTACAACCCCATCTATAAATATATTAAACAACCACGGTGACATCACACATCCTTGTCTAAGGCCTACTTTTACTGGGAAAAAATTTCCCTCTTTCCTACATACTCTAACTTGAGCCTCACTATCCTCGTAAAAACTCTTCACTGCTTTCAGTAACCTACCTCCTACACCATACACTTGCAACATCTGCCACATTGCCCCCCTATCCACCCTGTCATACGCCTTTTCCAAATCCATAAATGCCACAAAGACCTCTTTAGCCTTATCTAAATACTGTTCACTTATATGTTTCACTGTAAACACCTGGTCCACACACCCCCTACCTTTCCTAAAGCCTCCTTGTTCATCTGCTATCCTATTCTCCGTCTTACTCTTAATTCTTTCAATTATAACTCTACCATACACTTTACCAGGTACACTCAACAGACTTATCCCCCTATAATTTTTGCACTCTCTTTTATCCCCTTTGCCTTTATACAAAGGAACTATGCATGCTCTCTGCCAATCCCTAGGTACCTTACCCTCTTCCATACATTTATTAAATAATTGCACCAACCACTCCAAAACTATATCCCCACCTGCTTTTAACATTTCTATCTTTATCCCATCAATCCCGGCTGCCTTACCCCCTTTCATTTTACCTACTGCCTCACGAACTTCCCCCACACTCACAACTGGCTCTTCCTCACTCCTACAAGATGTTATTTCTCCTTGCCCTATACACGAAATCACAGCTTCCCTATCTTCATCAACATTTAACAATTCCTCAAAATATTCCTTCCATCTTCCCAATACCTCTACCTCTCCATTTAATAACTCTCCTCTCCTATTTTTAACTGACAAATCCATTTGTTCTCTAGGCTTTCTTAACTTGTTAATCTCACTCCAAAACTTTTTCTTATTTTCAACAAAATTTGTTGATAACATCTCACCCACTCTCTCATTTGCTCTCTTTTTACATTGCTTCACCACTCTCTTAACTTCTCTCTTTTTCTCCATATACTCTTCCCTCCTTGCATCACTTCTACTTTGTAAAAACTTCTCATATGCTAACTTTTTCTCCCTTACTACTCTCTTTACATCATCATTCCACCAATCGCTCCTCTTCCCTCCTGCACCCACTTTCCTGTAACCACAAACTTCTGCTGAACACTCTAACACTACATTTTTAAACCTACCCCATACCTCTTCGACCCCATTGCCTATGCTCTCATTAGCCCATCTATCCTCCAATAGCTGTTTATATCTTACCCTAACTGCCTCCTCTTTTAGTTTATAAACCTTCACCTCTCTCTTCCCTGATGCTTCTATTCTCCTTGTATCCCATCTACCTTTTACTCTCAGTGTAGCTACAACTAGAAAGTGATCTGATATATCTGTGGCCCCTCTATAAACATGTACATCCTGAAGTCTACTCAACAGTCTTTTATCTACCAATACATAATCCAACAAACTACTGTCATTTCGCCCTACATCATATCGTGTATACTTATTTATCCTCTTTTTCTTAAAATATGTATTACCTATAACTAAACCCCTTTCTATACAAAGTTCAATCAAAGGGCTCCCATTATCATTTACACCTGGCACCCCAAACTTACCTACCACACCCTCTCTAAAAGTTTCTCCTACTTTAGCATTCAAGTCCCCTACCACAATTACTCTCTCACTTGGTTCAAAGGCTCCTATACATTCACTTAACATCTCCCAAAACCTCTCTCTCTCCTCTGCATTCCTCTCTTCTCCAGGTGCATACACGCTTATTATGACCCACTTCTCGCATCCAACCTTTACTTTAATCCACATAATTCTTGAATTTACACATTCATATTCTCTTTTCTCCTTCCATAACTGATCATTTAACATTACTGCTACCCCTTCATTTGCTCTAACTCTCTCAGATACTCCAGATTTAATCCCATTTATTTCCCCCCACTGAAACTCTCCTACCCCCTTCAGCTTTGTTTCGCTTAGGGCCAGGACATCCAACTTCTTTTCATTCATAACATCAGCAATCATCTGTTTCTTGTCATCCGCACTACATCCACGCACATTTAAGCAAGCCAGTTTTATAAAGTTTTTCTTCTTCTCTTTTTTTAGTAATTGTATACAGGAGAAGGGGTTACTAGCCCATTGCTCCCGGCATTTTAGTCGCCTCATACGACACGCATGGCTTACGGAGGAAAGATTCTTTTCCACTTCCCCATGGACAATAGAAGAAATAAAAAAGAACAAGAGCTATTTAGAAAAAGGAGAAAAACCTAGATGTATGTATATATATATATGCATGTGCGTGTCTGTGAAGTGTGACCAAAGTGTAAGTAGGAGTAGCAAGATATCCCTGTTATCTTAGCGTGTTTATGAGACAGAAAAAGAAACCAGCAATCCTACCATCATGCAAAACAGTTACAGGTTTTTGTTTCACAGTCATCTGGCAGGACGGTAGTACTTCCCTGGGTGGTTGCTGTCTACCAACCTACTACTGACAATACTGGGCAAAAGGACATTTGCTTCTAATGTGATATTTTATTTTGGTAACATTTCACTCTCCAGCAACAATGCCACATTAGTTGAACATGTGTCCTTTCTACAAATTTACTATTATCCCTCATTCTATGACAATTCCTCATATGCAATATACATTCTGTGTACGAGATTTATGTGGTTTGTAAAATATTTTGAAGATTCTTAATATGAAGAATAAAGTGTTGAAAGTCCGACTTTAGCTTAGTACAGCTGCCATGGGCATGGAATACATTACTACATAAAGCCACAGACACCAGTATTCAGTTTAGTTTATTTCCAGCGTGGGTTTTTTTTTTTTTTTTTTTTTTTTTTTTGGTTAAGAACAAATTAAGTTTGTCATCAATGAACAAAAATACAGGACAGTGCTTGCCTTTAATTTACTATGAAAGCAAATGCATGCTAGATTACTACAGGAAGACTCCGCTATTCTGTGTTCCACTAATTCAGCAATTTTCAATTATACCCATTGTTAATTTGGTTCAGCCCTTTTTTGGGGGGGGAGGCTGATGCACTCAACAATCACGTTATGGAAGGGCATCCAGTGCCATTTTACTGTCAGTGATTCAGCATGTTTACAGCATCTGTGCACTCTGCATTCTGGCAATTCCCCAAAGTTTCAAACATTTTAAAGTTATTACGTATATTATATATAATGTATTTTTTTGTGTTTATTACAGTGGCATGCAAAGGTAGTTGTAATTAAACTGTAAACCTGTTACTTTAAATGCCAAGTCAGAAATGATTAAAGTCAGTGAGCAAGGTATGTCTATAGCTGAGATAGGATGTAAGCTAGGTTCAGCTCACCAAGCAGTTTGCACAATTGTGAGCTCGAAGAAAAAAATGTTGAAGGAAATAAATTGCTACACCAGTGAGCACTAAACTTAAAAGAAAATGTGATGGCCTTATTGCAGACATGGAAAAACTTTTATTGCCAAGAATTAAAGATCAAACCAGTCAGAACTTGCCTTTAAGTCTCTTCAATTCTATGACTGAAGAGCAAAAAAGGATATTTCATGAAGAGGATATCCTTCCTGATGATAGTCCTCCTGTCCCTAGAGAAATGACATCCAAGGAACTGCAAGAAGCTATCAACTATGCAGAAATTGGAATGGCAGCTTACAAGAGGACTGACCCAGATTTTGCAAGGTTCAAAAGTGAATGCAACCTTTTAAATGGTATTACATGCTATAAGGAAATCCTCAAAAAAAGGGGATGACAATCCATGAGGCAAAATTCATTACTTTCCTACTTTAAGTACCATCATAACCTTCAACAGCAAGAGCTAGCCTTGAATGGCCTTCCAAGTCAGCAGCAACACACCTCTGCAAAAGCTTCACCCAAGTCTCCATCATCAAAATGAATAAAATTCATTAAAGTCAGATGATGAAAATCTGCCATCTCCATCCTTCCTACAACAAATATACTCATTTTTCAAATTTACTACTCATTACGTATAAGCTAAAGACAAAAATATTTTAAAGCAAGCAACATGTGTATTGTACATTCATCTTTCATATCTTTTCTTAGGCCTAGCTCCATTATACATTTAATAATTGCTAGTGTAAACATGTTATCAGGCTTTTATATGCATTTGAAAGTGAAAAAAAAGACTGTTCCACTCTTTGGCGATTTCTGCTTTTCAGCGGGAGTTGGAAACTTAAGCCGCCGTATAAGCAGGAACCTCCTGTATATATTTGTATCTTAATTCTATTTAAATAGGAGTCTAGAAATGTTTACGTGTCTTACCTGCTCAATATCTCGCAGCTCTTTGAGCTTGTTGCGGCGTACATTTACTTCTTTAAGTAGCTCTTCAACGTTGTGTCGAAGATACCTCTCCACCTCCAACAAGGTCAAACTGTCGTCAGGATCAGGGATAGCAGTACCCAATTCCTAATTAAGGGAAAAAAATAATTACAACTTTCACGACTATACATCTAAACTTCCAGCAAGCGTGCGTGAGCGTGTTAGATAGGAGTGAATGGAGACGAATGGTACTTGGGACCTGACGATCTGTTGGAGTGTGAGCAGGGTAATATTTAGTGAAGGGATTCAGGGAAACCGGTTATTTTCATATAGTCGGACTTGAGTCCTGGAAATGGGAAGTACAATGCCTGCACTTTAAAGGAGGGGTTTGGGATATTGGCAGTTTGGAGGGATATGTTGTGTATCTTTATACGTATATGCTTCTAAACTGTTGTATTCTGAGCACCTCTGCAAAAACAGTGATAATGTGCGAGTGTGGTGAAAGTGTTGAATGATGATGAAAGTATTTTCTTTTTGGGGATTTTCTTTCTTTTTTTGGGTCACCCTGCCTCGGTGGGAGACGACCGACTTGTTGAAAAAAAAAAAAACATCTAAACTGCCATATCTGGGTGCCACTGTAAAGACATTGATATTGTGTGAATGATGATGAAAGTGCTGAATGATAGTGAAATGTTTCTTTCCTTTTTAAGTCACCCTGCCTTGGTGGGAGATGGCCAACATTAAAAAAATAGATTATTAGTCATCTTGACATGTATAATGTACTGACAGTCATTATACACACATTTAATTTTTTACCATACTATATTTTACACAACAAAATAAAAATGATCTAAATACAGTATTATAATAATACAGTGGACCCCCAGTTTACGATCAGCTCCCAATGCGACCAATTATGTAAGTGTATTTATGTAAGTGCGTTTGTATGTGGATGTTTGGGGGTCTGAAATGGACAAATCTAATTCACAATATTCCTTATGGGAACAAATTCGGTCAGTACTGGCACCTGAACATACTTCTGGAATGAAATAATATTGTAAACCGGGGGTCCACTGTATATGAAAAAGTATATAAAATTTACAAAAAATACTTTGAAGTAGACAATGTGTGAAGTATCAAACAAATATGAACGATTATAATGTTAATCGTGCAACTTTGTTATGAAAGCATATTCAACAATACCCCACTGAAAAACTACATACCTTGTTTAAGTGATAAAATTCCTTGCCATTTTCTTCAATACTTGTAGCAAGTTTGGTCTTTAATAATGTCTCCCCATTCAGTACATTACTCAGTAGTTCCTGAAAGCACGAAGTTCAAATATTAATTTTATTCTGAAAGTTCCGCACAGGAGACTGAAGAAAATAGGGGTATACGAAATAGGAAGTTTGCCAATGACATTAAAATAGGCTATGAGATCAATTCTGAGGAGAACACTAGTGCACTACAGGAAGATCTGGATAGGTTGATACAACGATTGGAGAAGTGGCAAATGCAGTTTAATGTAGGCAAATGTAAGGTTCCAAACCTGGAAAACAAACAACCACACCAATTCTAAACGAAATAATGTAGACCTCAATCACTCAGAACGCAAAAAGTTTCAGGAATTCTGGCTAGTGGTAATCTAAAGCCAAGACACCAGAGCACAAGTGCTCATAATAAAGCTAACAGAATTCTTGACTTCAAATGAAGTACGAATAATAGTCCTCAGGTCATGCTTCAACTTTATTTATCCTTGGTAAAGCTTCATTTAGATTATGTTGTGCAGTTCAGGTCTTCAAGTTATAAAATGGACATAAATGTGCTGGAAAACATACAAAATGATGACAAAGCTGAACCCATGTATCAGAAATCTTTCCTGCAAGGACAGACTGAGGACACTGATTCTGCACTCTCTAGAAACACACAGTATGAGGATAAGATTACAGTGTACAAACTGAAGACAGAATGAATAAAGGTGATATAATGTGCTGAAAATATCTAACCAAGAAGGGACTCACAGCAGTGGGTTCAGGTTGGAAAAATTTAGATGAAGAAAAGACATAGGAAAGTACTGGCTTCTTAAGAGTGTTGTGTACAAGTGGAACAAACTCCCGACTAGTGTCAATAAAGCAAGAATCTTGGGTGACTTTAAAAACAGGTGAGAGTTGAACCTGCCTAGCATGGGCCTCAGTGCTCCTCCTGTTCTTATTCATATGGTACAGTGGAACCTCTGTTCTAGTTTGCCGTGGTTTTCGTCAAATTTGGTTTTCGACAAATTTTTTGTCAAAAATAACCCCAATTTTCGTTCATCTTGGTTTTCGTCCGCCGTACCGAATGTGTCCGCGCTTGCGCACCCACACAAAGCATCCCACGCACACATTCTGAGTCAGTCTGGCTTTGTTTCTTGTCGAGTGAATATTACCCTACCCTTTGATAAAGAAGGTGAGAAACATGATAGAATTAAAGAAGGAACTTGTAGAAAATTGCGAAAGTGGCGTACATGTGGTCAATCTCACTAGGATGTACAGGAAGTCCTCATCAACAATCAGTTCCATCCTGGCGAAGAAAAAAAGAAATCAAAGAATCCAACGTTGCGAAAGGGGTAAGTGTGCTAACGAAACAGATCACAAACAATCGAAGGTGTCGAGTTGTCGTTGGTGTGGATCAATGAAAAACAGTGGGAGATAGTGTTGTGGAGGCGATAATTTGCGAAAAGGCAAGGCAATCGCATGCGGAGCTCGTAAAGAATGTGCCTTCTTCAGCAATTAAGGACATTTGTGCAAAGTGGAATGAGGTGCAAAGTTTTGGAGAAATATCATCCTAACAAAGCTGTTGCAAGCCGTGTCTGCAACATGTTCAATGACAGTGCCGTGTCCCATTTTAGGCAAATCTTAAAGAGACGCCAGAAACAGACCTCTCTGGACAGACTGTGTGGCAGGGGTACAGCGGCTCAAGCTGGTCCTAGTGCCAGTAAAAGACAAAGAAGGGAAGTAACCCGGGGTAGGGACTTGATACCTAAGTTCTTATGGAAGGGGATTCCCCTTCCAAACACTCTCTCTCCTCCTTGCCATCTTCCATATGCCAACAAGTCTTTAATAAAGGCAAAACTAATTTAAATGTTTATTTATCCATTAAAATTAGTGCTTTATATTTATTTCTCATTTTTTCTGTATGTAAAACTATAGTTATTCTCTATAAAATGTATTTCTTGTTAATATTTTTGGGTGTCTTTAACGGATTAATTGGATTTACGTTATTTCTTGTGGGAAATATTATTGCTTTAGTTTTCGTCGAATTTGATTTTCATCAGACTCTCTGGAATGAATTAAAAACAAAAACCAAGGTTCCACTGTATTAATATTGCACAAGGCAAAAGTTTCATTTATCAAATTATTCTGTTACATACTAGGAAAAGTTGGTCTGGCAAATCTAAGAGTGGCCCTCAGGAATCTTATAAAAGAAAACACAAGAGTTAATACAGTTATGTATATTCTTCGAGTATTTACAAATACGTACAGGTAATAAAATTATCAGGCATTCACAAAAAAGCTGTAAGCCCATGTGAATTTTTCATCACTGTCTGCCTTACCTTAACAAGTTCTATGATGCGAGTCTGCCGTTGAACACAGGTTTCTTGATCAAATCCAATTTCTGTCCATATTTCACGGAGTATCAGATTAACACTCCTTAGCTCATTTATAAGCTCATTCTCATAATTTTCCATGGTAGAGTCTGCAAACAATAAAGAAAAACCATGTTAGCTAGAAAGACCTAAAAATGAATCTTTGGACATTTCAGCCCAACCTGGAAAATTATTGCCCTCAGCATCAATGCACCACACCCCTTGAAGATCATGACAGACAAGGGAATAAATAGTTATATTAGTAAATTTTCCGATAAAAATACAGATTGCCACAATTTCTGAAACCACTATAGATTTATAGAATGGTTTACATTATGATAGGCTGATGATGTATCAGTAAACCTTCCATTTGTCTACATTAAATTGCATCTGCTTCGGAAAGGAGGCAGATGTAATTTAATGTGGACAAATACAAGGTTTCCTCTTCTCCTGTACATTGTACTAAATTTAAAGAGAGAAATTTTTGTTTTTCTTTTTGGGCCACCCTGCCTCAGTGGAATACGGCCAGTTTATTAAAAGAAGAAATGTAAGAAATGTAAGGTTTACCTGTGGTAAAAGAAAATAATCAAAGCAATTATAAACTAAAATTTTTATTAAAACAAAATCAAAACACTTAGTAGTTTTGGTTAGCAGAAATATAAAGCTCAAAAAGGCAAGACACAAGAACACCTCCTAATATATACTGTAATGGAAATAAACTGCACTTACTGTGTTGGGTAAATTTTTCAGTATTAAAAATACAGATAAAATCACCTTCACAGATTCTTAAGTATTCTGTACAACGTCAAATTTTGCAGACATAATTTATATTCAAGTGAACGCTGCTTGCCAATATGAATGGCTCAGAAAACCAACAAACTGATAAATGAAATGCTTGTGCAACAATTCCAGAATTAAGATACCCAAGTGTTACTTGCTGATAGTTTACTTAACTTATGAGAACTTTTTGCTTGCAGAAAAATATTGCAGCATCTTCCTGAAATATTGACAACTTTGAAATGCCAACGAGATTATCATTCCAGATGGTTAACTCAAGAAAACCCATGAAAGGCAGAGGCTTATTTCAATTGTGGTTCTTAGATCCTCCACCAGGATACCACCCACAACAGTCTGCTAACTCCTACATACGTACAGCAAAGGCTACCAATAGGAAAGCTGGAATAAAAGTGATATAAATAACATGCTAAAAATACCTAACCAAGACAGGGCTTGCAGGAATCGATTGACGTTGGAAAAATTATATTTATAAAATATATAGGAAAATACTGGTTTAGCAATATAGTAGATGAGTGAAACAAACTCTCAGGTAGTGTATGTATGTATGTATGTATGTATACATACATACACTACCTGAGAGTGTCATGACAAGTTATTTAGGTACAGGTACACACAAGTACAATTATCATACATTGTGTAAATTATCCACTAGGATAACCCAAAGAAGTCAAAAAAAAGTCCTTAAGCAATAAAAAGGATTATACAGCTTGATTGGTTTGTTGCTCACTGCCAAAGAAATATTATTCTTACTAACATCTCCCAAAAACACCAATCAATCAAGAAATGACCGTTTATTCCGTGTAGATATTATGACATTCCCCAGGAGCTCTGACTCAAAGGGGTCATACAGCATTCGGGGAATGGAAAACAAGCAAACTTGATCTAAGGGATTGGAGCGAGGAAAAGTTTCGCCGGCAGTAGCTTCTTCAGTCCAATGTGAAAAATAACAGATGAGGAGTACAAGGCAAGTGTGTAAGTTACATAAATTATTATACATAGCATATATGTAATTAATTAGGATAACCCAATAAAGTCAAAGTAACTTATTTCCAGTGGGGTCCTTGCAGAAAATAATTAAGTTTATTTAGGGATATATACACAAATACAATTACACAAATTATCATACACAATAACACGCGTGTAAATTACCCACCAGGATAACACAAAAAAGCCAGCGATTTATTTCCACTGTGGTCCTTGAAACCTGTTCTTCTGTATCAGAGTGATGAAGCTACTGTGAGACAAAATATTTCCTCGGTATAGATTCCCAAATGTTACACCAGCGTCTCATTCTTTAACTTGTCAGTTTTCAAAACCATTTTCATCAGTGAGTGTGATGTAAAATATAAAATTAATTTAATTTCTGCCGAGGAGCTTCCTTCTACTAAGTTTATTTAGGTACAGGTAGACATAATTACAAATAACACTGACTAAATTACCCACCAGGATAACCCCAAGGAAAGTCAGAAAGTGACTTATTTCCAGTAAGTTTCTTCAGGTACAAGTACACACACACAGTTACATAGATTATCATACATAACAGCATGTGTGTAGTTTACCCCAGTGGGTTATCTACCAGGATAACCCACTGGGTATAAATAACCTGCTGGGACCCCAATGGGTTATCCACTGGGGTCCTACAGTCGAAAGTCTGGCTTGATCCAAGGAACTGGAGGCGGCTCCAATTCCCGAAACGAAAAACCTTTCAGCAGCGTCAAGGCACCTCTTTGAAGGGTCACAGTGAGGGTGTTATTATTTAATTTATTTAGCGAATAATTCAGCGAGTCTGGCAGCCCTGACACAAAGACCGTTCCTTCAGCACTAACTTACTTAAAAACCTCAACTTACCTGTTTCTGAGCTGCCTTTACCCACTACAACTTAAACTTTTGTACTCCGGGAACACGGCTAGGAACCTACCATAAGGTGTTAAAGCTCAGGAAAGGTGTAATAAACAAGATAAAGAGATAACTAGAGAGGAGTGCGTCCTTCTTGCTGTTCAAAACAACTCTCTTCCGTCTCCCTGCACGCTGATTGGCTCAACTCCAGGTAATACATCTTTGCCACATGTAGCCGTAAAACTCATTATATGTATATTAGAAATATTTTAACTCTTAAAAATCATAAAGTGACTGGAAAAAATGTGAAAGAATAATTTTTAAACTAAGAAAAGGGACGGTAGTGCCATTTCTTGAGTCAAAACACCTATAGAAATAAGTCACTTTGTCTGACCTTTTGTCTGGGATACCCTGGGTAATTTACACATATAAGAACATAAGAACATAAGAACGAAGGAACACTGCAGAAGGCCTACTGGCCCATGCGAGGCAGGATGTTACTATATATGATAATTTTTGGAACTGTATTTATATGTACCTGTACCGAAATAAACTTAGTTATGAAAACAATTCAATGTTTGATTTCATTACGTTATTCTTAGTTAAATTCTACGTAATCTACTATTTCAAGACATTATAAAATTTAAAACTTAATGTAGTGGCCTTTTACTGTTCTTAAAATTGAAATACACAATAGTATTACTTTTAAAAAATGTAAGACCTAAATGTTAATATCTTTGAGATAACGATAGCGATGCGGCCTTCAGGAAAAAAATATGTGATGACAAATGTCAGGACAACATAAGAACCTAAGTTAATCTCACCTCAAGAACCTAAGTACATGTAAAGTGAAACACTGAAGCAGACCTGTTGGTCCATACTGGGCAAGTCCTTCACAAATCCATCCCACTAAAAACCATCCCGTGTGATGAAATATGACAGGAAAATCATGTGATGAATGGTTTTGAAAACCGACAAGTTGAAGAACTGAGACACTTATGCACCATATGGAAATCTTTATTGAAGAAACGTTTCGCCACAGTTGCTTCATCAGTCTTATACAAAACAGTCCCTCAGCCTGGAGTCGATGTGTTCAGTCCATCAATCTTGTAGAAAGTACAACACAGGAACGAACAGGTGCAGGTAAGATCCCAATGGGGTGAGTTGGGAAGACGGGACAGATGAAGAATAGCGCTGGAGAGGAGTGTTCTTAATCGTAGAAATTGACCAAGGCTTGACCCAGCAGCTAAGGCGATCGTGGGACAGACTTGGAGAAAAAACGGGGAGGAAGCAGTGTATGCAACAGTCTGGTGGTAGATGAGATCTCGAGTCTTGAGAGCTGGAAGTTTCCCGGTCGCAGGAGAGGGCAGCAGACGTGTAGGAGTTTATTTAAGTAGTTGAGGAGGCAGGTTTGCAATGGAGCCATTTGCAGACTTCTTGAAGCTGCTCCTGAAAAGGTGGTATAGTGTTTCTTGTTGGAAAAAGTGAAACGAAGAGGCTTGATGAACTCAAGAACTTGCGTGAGTGTGAAGTGAAGAGGTGATTCGCAGGCATATTTGACTGTTCCATCACCGAGGCCTTTGTAGAGTTCAGAGCGAGTCATGGTGTCAGCATTCGAGGGAGAGGTGTAGAAAGTAAGGTTTTCCTAAGAGGGTGTGCTGGAGTCGTCGGTGGATTCGTCAGAAAATTCGTGTTCAATTGTTTCTACTGTGATTGTGCCGAGAGGAGACTGGGAGTCTAGAGTATTTGCGGTCTGGCTGGTTGTTGGTGGTTGTTGAGTGGTAGTGGTCATTGGGGGTGGATCAGGAGTGGGGTTTTTTTTTGGGGGGACACAGTCAGGATTTGGCCCTGAAGTTGATGTGAAGTTAACGATATTTGGGATAATCTTGATTATTATTATAACCAAGGGGAAGTGCTAAACCCGTAGGATTATACAGCGCCTGTGGGGGAGATGGAAGGCATTCAGGGTTAATTCAGGGAACTGGAGCACAGATCCAGTTCCCTAGATCAAGAGCCCCTCACCAGCATCAAGGAACCTTCCTTGAGGGGGGGGGATAATCTTGAGAAAGTCCTGTGATGTTGGCGAGTCAGGAAAGTTGAATGACGGCATGTTGCTAAGACAGAATAGTTCGTTAATTGTAGTGTTGAGTGTGCCTGGGTTTGCTGCACTTGCAAAGTGTGCATACATCATGCAATACAGCACCTTACAGGGAGCAGCGTCAGGCAGTGCAGATAGGGAATTGCTGGATAGAGATGACTGCTGTGTGGTTGGTAGAATTCTGGTGGTGTCCGACTGGAGTTTTGCAATGACGGCATATGTCGGCGATTTGGGGCTATTCTTCTTGGTTTCTTTAATTTTTTTCGACATTACTTCTTTTCGGGGTGGGCATTTAGTTAAGACATGTTGGAGTGGCATTGGTGGTGGTGCAGCTTTGAAGTCATGACCTTCTTTTCCACAGGTAGAACAGAACTTTTTGTCTTTATTGGGACAGTCCTTGGTTGAATGTTGATAAGAGTAACAGCACAGGGCCGTAGCAGTGGCTTATATACTGCAGTCATGTGAGGCGAAGCAGGAGACGGGGTTATAGTGGAACCATCCGTTTCTTCAACAAAGATTTCCATATGTTGTATAAGTGTCTCAGTTCTTCAACTTGTCGGTTTTCAAAACCATTCATCACATCTGTTAGACACTGCATCATCATGTAATCTTGACACAAAGATTTCTTCAAAACTTGTCCAATATTTGGACGAAGATCTCCTGTTCGTCATCCTCATATCAGACATAGACAGAGATGTAATCCATAGCATCGTATCATCCTTTGCAGACGGTACTAGGATCTGCATGAGACTGTCACCCATTGAGGACGCGGTTAACCTCTAAGAAGATATAAACCAAGTTTTCCAATGGGCAGCGGAAAACTGTTATGTTCAATGAAGATAAATTTCAACTACTCCGTTATGGAAAACTGGAGGAGATAATAATTAGAACTGAGTATACTACAAACTCTAATCATACAATAGAGCGGAAAAGCAATGTGAGGGACCTGGGAGTGGTAATGTCTGAGGATCTCACTTTGAAGGAACACAATAGTGTCACTATCACATCTGCAAAGAAAATGATAAGATGGATAATGAGAGCATTCAAGACAAGAGATTCGAAACCACTGATGACCCTTTTTAAATCACTTGTTCTCTCTAGGCTGGAATACTACTGTACATTAACATCTCCATTCAAGGCAAGTGAAATTGCAGATCTAGAGAATGTACAGAGAACCTTTACTGCACGTATAAGTTCCATCAAACACCTTAACTACTAGGAACACTTCGAACTAATTGACTAGTACTCGCTGGAACGCAGGAGAGAGATATATCATCATCTACACTTGGAAAATCCTATAAAGACTGGTCCCTAATCTGCACTCGGAAATCACTCCCTACGAAAGCAAAAGACTAGGCAGACGGTAGAAAATACCCCCAATGAAAAGTAGGGGCGCCATTGGTACAACAGGAGAACACACAATAAGTGTCCGGGGCCCAAGACTGTTCAACAGTCTCCCACCAGCCATAAGGGGAATTACCAACAGACTGGGATGCCTTCAAGAGGGAATTTGACAGGTACTTAAAGTCGGTGCCGGATCAACCGGTCCTGGTTAATCACGCCCTGCTCCACCGGCAGGCCTGGTCGTGGACCGGGCTGCGGGGACGTTGATCCCCGGAATACCCTCCAGGTAGAAGTGTCTTTCTAAACCAATATGTCAGTATCTATAACATAAGAACGAATGAACACTGCAGCAGGCCTACTGGCCCATGCGAGGCAGGTCCAAGTCTCCTACCGGCTTAAGCCAATGCACCCAACCTAGTCAGGTCAGGTCACATTGACTTAAGGGAGGAACACGGCAACCGACCTGGTAGCTCAAGCTATCAGGTCCAACTCACACCCACCCACATCCACTCATGTATTTATCCAACCTATTTTTAAAGCTACACAACGTTCTGGCCTCTATAACTGTACTTGGGAGTTTGTTCCACTCATCCACAACTCTATTACCAAACCAGTACTTTCCTATATCCTTCCTGAATCTGAATTTTTCCAACTTAAAACCATTGCTGCGAGTCCTGTCTAGGCTAGATATTTTCAGCACACTATTTACATCCCCTTTATTTATTCCTGTCTTCCATTTATACACCTCAATCATATCCCCCCTAATTCTACGTCTTTCTAGAGAGTGCAGATTCAGGGCCCTTAGTCTATCCTCATAGGGAAGGTTTCTGATACATGGGATCAACTTTGTCATCCTCCTTTGTATGTTTTCCAGAGCATTTATATCCATTCTGTAATACGGTGACCAAAACTGTGCAGCATAATCTAAATGAGGCCTAACCAAGGATGTATAGAGTTGAAGAACAACCTGAGGACTCCTATTATTTATGCTTCTTGATATGAAGCCAAGGATTCTGTTAGCTTTATTGCGAACACATTATTTAGGTTTATATTTCACAAATTTTTCCACGACAAGCATTGTTTGTTGATTTTGTTTAGGTAGCGGCGGAGGTGTTAAAATGATCTGCATCATGTGTGAGGGTGTGGGTCATCCTTCACTAATTACTGCGTATGACCTGACACAGGTGTTAGGCTTGCCACCTCTCAGGTAGGCTTTGACTCAGTACTTGCACTTTGTGCCCGCTGTTTCTAGTGTTCCTGTTAGTACTACTACTGCTCTTCAACATAAATGGTACACAGTACCAACAAGATGAAGAATTAGACACATGATAATTATATCTCAAAGTTGAGTATGAGGCTGATACAGACAAGGCCAACGTCGATTTATTGGTCACTCCAACCAAGGTCACTGAAGAAATCCTTCCCGCAACTCCAACTTCACAAGATACGCCAACCCTCGAGGCCTCACCAGGACTAGTGATCGCAGCTATCAAAACCTCACCAGCACCGAAGGTCGAACCTGCTACCGAGGCCTCATCAGCACCAAAGGTCGAACCTGCTACCAAGGCTTCACCAGCACAAAAGGTCTAACCTGTTACCGAGGCCTCACCAGCATAAAAGGTCGAACCTACT